>NC_047667.1:57336921-57506921 GCF_011762505.2 Arvicanthis niloticus | reverse complement strand
GGTGGTAGGTAAAATTAGGTACCTAGCCAGGGAGCTGTCAGGGGTTCTTCTGACTTGTCTCTATGACACATACCTCCTTGTGACTTTGTTCTCTGAGGCCCACTACTCAAAGTGTTAACAATTTAAACACCACCTGAGAACATGGCAGAAATGTGGCATGGTCTCAGGCAGGGTCTACTGAGTTAGAACCCGCCCTTTAATAATATCCTCATGGGATCTATAGGAGCATCCAAAGTTTAAAGCGTGCCCTACAGGAGGCATTGCTGGGTTCCTGGGAATGGAGATCAGTGTTATTAAGATTATCAGTGTGAGGCTGAGGAGAGGTGATGGCATGGAGCTGGACCAGTGTGATGCTGCTTGGATTTCATCCCAATGACCAGAGAAGCTTATCACTCCCGGAATAATGGGAGAAACAGAGGTCTAGGTGTCCATTATGGAAGGGCCTCAGTTTTCTGTTGCTTCATCTCTGGGTCCTATCCTTCATATGTGCCCTTTGGGTCCTTGGATGAGGTTTGTGGACAAATACCACCCATATTTTGGATTGCACTTAAAAAAAAAAAATACCAGGTCCTCTTCCCTGACAGGTTTAGGAGATTCAGTTGTCTTCATGGTTAACGTTGTACTAGGGGGTCGTCCTCCATTTACTGCAGGTCAGTGACTGATGCTTGAGATAGGGACATGGCTCAATGTACTTCTAGAGTCATATGCCTGGTCCCCCTGAGAAGGACTCACGCTTCTAGACATGCTACTTCCCTTGATTCTTAAAGACAGAGGTGCAGTGACAGTGACAGGAGCCATTCCTGTCAGGAGTGGATTATTGGTAGAAAATGGCTCCCACTAAAAGGGTAAGGAAGTCCCTCACTTTCTGGGTACTTGGGAGACCTGCTGGTCATGAAGGTCACTCTCAGGGCTAGGATGAGTCTTGGAGCTCAGACTTCTGAAGCCCAACTGTTGAGTTGGTCCAGTTCCATTTCAGAGCAGCCATGTGGGCTGTATTATCCAAATTCTTTATATTTTACCAAATAACGAGGGTAGGCAACTACAGTCACCCAGGTGACAAACTCTCAGCTGCAAAGTTGCCTAGAGGTAGCAGACAATGGATTACTCTGGTGACATCATTCCAAGGGCAATTTCTCTGACTGTTCACCTCAAATGGAATAGTCCTTGTAGATTTCCTGTCTCCCCCCCTCCCCCATGCTAGTAAGGAAAGCAGAGACAAACCTAATGTAAGTAAGTAATGGTTAGCATTGTGATACACACAACGAAGGAAATGCATAGGATGCTATATGCAGTGATTCTCGTTAAACCACTTTTCAAAACCCAAAGTACCAATTAGTAGCATCTTCCAATTTCCACACTGTAAATATTTTCAGCATGACTAGTAGTAAGTTTTTAGCTGTTGCTAGCTCAAAAAATTCTAGAATATTTAGCAATCAGCTCTCTTTAGTCACTCTGAGCCAACTCCAGCACATCACTGGGTCAGATAGAACAGCTAAAGAGACTTATGGCATCCAGAGTATTCCTGGTATAGAGAATCTGAACTAAGCTTTCTGGGTTAGAGTTCTACAGTTATCAAGGGAAGAATCAAACGTAGGATTCTTTCCAGGCAAGAGACTAGCCTGTTGCAGGATATTTGATTATATTGTAAACTCTGAGATTGTGTTATTTACTGAAAATTCCCTGTTTTAGTTGTGGTGTGGCTCAGCCCTTAGCCTTTTAATCTCTCTAGCTGGATCACATACCCTTAGTACATACTTTAATCCCCAAAAAATGAAGGTAAAGTTAGTTTGTAGAAGGAAGCACCAATCTTTGAAAGTGATGTCTAATTGAGTGACCGACAAAGTGACGAATCAGAGAAAGATTTTACAGAATAGGTTATGCCCAACTCTAATAAGAACAGAGAGGAAAGAGGCTACTTAAGAGAGCAGTGCAGAGAAAGGAGGCAATGTTTACTGGGACAGTGGTACAGAGACAAGTTGTAGAGAGATAATATGTTAGGCATAGATGAAGACATAACAATCCAGAGAATTGCCAAAATTAGTTTGAGGCCAAGCAGGAGAAACCCAAAGAAGTAAGATTGAATCAGTCATGTTTCAGAGGAGTTTTGAGCCAGAACATCTGAGATGAACCAGCCAGACAGAGAACAGAAAGAAGGAGGAAGAGGCGAGTTTATTCAGCAGTAAGTCTCAGAGGCTGAAATCATTCAGGCCTACTAAGATTGTATGGAGGTTAGAAGCTTCCAGGACTAGGCTTAGGTTAGATGAAGGCAGTAAGCCTTGGAGATGACAATTACTTCAGATGAGTAAAAGCTACTATTACACTAGTCTGGGCAAAGACTCTGGGGAAAAGAAAGAACATGATGCATGATATGAAGGGAGATCAGTTTGGTGGGACTCTGTGTGCCTTCAGACCAAGGATGAACCACTCACCGTTGTTATCATCATTTGAGGCATGGGGAACCTGGGCAGCAAAAGAGTAGAGAAAATCAGCAACTTGCAACCAAACACACTGCTGCAAAGTTGAAGGCAAAAGAATGCAGGTCTTTCCCCAAAGTTGCCTGTATATACTGTCTGCTACTCTTGTTGAAACCGGAAGAGAAGGCAAGCACCAAACATGCCAGAGATGAGTGAGATTTGGGCTACATATCCAGGAATAATACCAAATTCTCTTTGGGCAGGGAGTTCCTTACCCATTTGGTTCAGAGGACACTGAGAAATTTGATGAGAGGTATAGATACTATCATTGTGATGAACACGCTTAAACACATGTGCAGATTTGCACATGGCTTCTGGGGGGGCTCAACACAACCCTGAAGCTATGTTGTAATCTCTGTGATTCGAAAACTTCAGGGAAAGAGCCTCTATATTTGCAGCTTCCCATGCTGCTTGTCTTCCTCCAACTCAGTCGTAGACATCCTGTCTCTGCATGGGAGAGGATGATTCCCTAGCTGCCATCTTACTAGATGTCTTTTAGCTCCTCTTGTTATTGTCATAACAAGAGATTTTGTCTTTTATTGGAGTCCCAGAGCCATGTCATTTAAAATACATCTTACAAGGGTGTTGGACTAGAATGGGGAGCTGGTGGTTTCCATTTGCCTGACCTCTGATGACTTTGTCCTCTGTGTCTCTAGTCATTATGTGAAACTCCATTAACACCTATTTTTAGTGCTCCCCTTGAAGCCCTATACCCTTCGACATCCTTTGTCAAAAATACGTCATTAAAATATTCCTGAGTCTTTCAGCAGTTCCATTTCCAATAAATTTACTTTACACGTATTAAGTTATACTCACAAGTAAATTTCTAAGGTTCGTTTTTATGAACAAAATTCTAATGTACTTGCTCTTCTTTCTTTCACACATTCTTTTGAATTTAAAGGAGGTATTTACAAAAGTGTTATGAACCTTTTCAAAATAAAAAAAGCCACTAAAATACAGAGCTTACAATCCTGACTGTAATTATTGTGCTTCAGTCCCTCATCCTACTTCCAACCCTCCCTTCCAGAACAAGAAAGGACAGAATCAAGTTAAAGACAAAGTTCTGTCTGCTTCCACAGCCTCAGGGACCTTATGATAGCTATTCCATTCAACCACAGATAGATACATTGGTCTGTGAAAGCTGACAGAACTCCTGCAAGCTAACAGTTAAGTATTCTGGAAATGTTTAAGCTGACAACTGTTTTAAATGAGAGTCACTAATAGGGGAAAGATGCTCTCTTTTTACTGGCTAGTAATAAAATGATGATCAATATGACCATAGGAGCTGATGAAGCAGAGTATGTCCTGTGGAATTATGTAGTCTACCACAGTGTTTGGGACTCTGTGGGAGGTCCCCTCAAGAGCGTGATCAGCCTGGCTATCCATTGGGCCAAAACTATAGAAAGATGAAGTAAGTGTTGTTGAATGGATAAATGCTGAAGCATTGGGAAAAATCACTCCCATGAGAACTCCAATCAGTCATATCCAGATAGGGAAAAACAATGAGTTGCAGAAGATTTTCATATATATTGAACTTTGGTTCACTTATGGATGAGGCCTTATGTTCTTTTCTTTGAGCCTTTGTCTTGGTCTCTTTGTAGATGACCAGTCACTTGAACTTCTGCCCAGTGGCCCGCCCATGAGTCAGAAGTATCTGTGGGGTTTGGTGAGTGTCTCACTGAGTTTCAACTTGGAGAAGTGACATTTGTCCGACTCCCAGTTCTGCATTAGTCACTTGCTACATACTTTGCTCATATGAGCTCATTGGCTCACTTCATCCTCCAAAAATGTGATGAAGGCAAATGAGATTCAGAGAAGAGCGAGATGACTTAGCAGATGATACATGGCATTCATGACTTGAGTTTCTATTATTTAAGAGAAGCTCATAAGAAAAAAGTGTGGTATTTAATCTTCCAGCTTGCTTCAGAGGGCACTTATCTAGAGGCAAAACCCCGCCTATCACAGGATGAACATGATAATGAAGACAAGATCATTCACTTGAGTCTTCATGCCTCACTTTGAACTTCACATTTATCCACACTTGAGTCAGGAGGAAATAATTATAATTTAATCATTTCTTAAAGTAATCGTCTGTCTGACATGCATGCCTGTGGAGTGCTTGGCAGCGTCATGAGCAAAACCCAGTCTGAGTTTAGTACCAAACCTAAGTAGTTTTTCTGAGGAATTCTTTTTAAGTGCATCTCCTCATTTAGTCCCCTTCAATAATAACAAACAGACATCTAAGTTACTGAAAGCACGTCCGCCAGATGAAGGGCATGGGTGTGGAATGAGGGAGAAACTGAAGAGTTTGAGGTCTAGGGTGTGAGCATAGGAAGCTAACACCAGAGACTAGAGACTCTTCAGAAGCTGAATGGGTTTTCAGCAAGTTTAGCTCTTTCAACAAAAAAGAAAGGGGGGGGGGAGACAGGAGATAAAAGAATAAAGGGTTCAGGATCTGGTTGGTAAGAAATAGTGTCCTTAGGTTGAAGAAAAGAGGAGACAAGCAGACAAGATCTGTTTCCTATGCAACCCATCTTTATCCTCCCGTATCCTTTGCTGAATGTATTTTCATTGGAACTGAAAGTGATGGGAAGTGGAAGGCTCCAAGGAACTACTTACTGTAAAGCCTGTAGCCCAGACACTCGTGTTCAGTCCATTTTTATATCACTTACATGATTTTCAGGACAATGAAGTGTAGGTTGTAAGTGGTAGATTCTGACTCCTTGAGGACTTCCTCTGGCCTCTGTGCCTTCCCTCTAAGACTGGGAGTACTGGAGATTGACATCCAGCATCTACTCAGGTAACCTTAGTGAACAAATGCAACAGCCCCCATCCTCGCTAGGATAATTCTTTCACATTCTACATTGGAAACAAGATCTTATTTTCCAATTGGTTTATCCATCCCTTTCCCTACATCTTGGCCTCAGTTCTACTTTCCCTTGCCAGTTTTATTGGATCACTTCATCAACTGCTTCTTTTAAAACTGCTACCTTGAGATCTGCTTCAGAAAAAGAAAACAAAAAGAAATTAAAGTTTAACTGTCACACAATGGGTTAATAAAAAATGAGACCTTCTATAGAAGACACATCTAAAACGTCATGCTATGCAGGCACATGAGACAGCCATCTCCCAGTGATGGCAAGGGACCAATCCAAAAGCCAATGGCAGACCTACATTTTGGTCTGCAATTCCTTAGTCATCACAAAATATGTAGAGATGGGACAGATCCAAACAATGTTCCTTGTCTGTCTGTCTGTCTGTCTGTCCATGGGTACAGTCACGTTTTTCTTTGAAATATAGCAAGCCAAAGGACAAAAAGATGCCCAGGGATTTGAGCATGAATTATGGAGTATCACATGCCACTCAGATCATAACTTGAAAATCTAGTACACTGTCAAAGTATGATTTGGATGAGACAAGACAGTGAGTCGTGTGGCCCTGAGAGCTGGCATACTATCAGAAGCAGGAGGGCAGCAGTCATCAGCAGATGCAACCTTCCCCCTTGTGACCTTTACCCTTATCCTCTGGGCTCCATTTGGGGAGAAAAAAAAAACAGTTCAACTTTAGCCTTGAATTACAACACTATTTGAAGCAATATTTGAAGGAAGCTGATGTCATTGCCTGACTTACTGTCATTCTGACAGCCCTGCCTCCTGTAAACTGTTTTTCACGCACTGATTTGGTTGTGCCAAGGGGGCTACAATGTATTAAGAATGTTTGCAGATCCTTGGCTATTCTTGCTATTGAAGGGTAGAATCCAATTCCTTTCTCCTTGAATCTGAACTTGAGCTTGTAAATTATTTAGTAACAGGATTTTGCAGAAGTGACCTGAGACATCCGTGTTTATACAATTTTAGAAGTCTTGCAACTTTCATCTTGATCACGTGGAAAGCAGCTACCATGTCTTGAGAAAGCCCAAGCATCCTCGAGGGGAGGATCCAAGATATTTAGTGGACAACCCTGGCTGAATTCCCAGTCAGCTAGAGCAGCACTTACAAGGCCTTAGAAACACATTCTCCAGTCCCAACAAGCGGCCTCAGTTCTGATTCTGAGTTTCTGGTTCTAGTGACCTGTCTGTTGAACACACTTGAAACAAATTAATGATCCTACCCAACAATGTGAACTCTTTTGCATCACTATGTTTTGATGTAGTTTGTTATGAAGCTACAAGTTACGAAAATAGCAAACACAAGAGCAGTACCGATCTTCTAAAGAATTGAACAGATTAGTGACAGTGACAGAGACTGAGACAAAGATGCCATTCCGTACATGATCCCCCTTTATTGCAATCATTTGTCCTATGTAAAAAAAGAGATGAAAGAACAGTAGGTTTTAAAGATGTCTTTCAGTTGTTGGTTTCTACTACAGATGCTATGCCAGATGTGGTTTGATTAATGGAGCCACTCAACATGGCTCTTGTAACCCATAAATAAGTACCTATTGGTATAGCAAATGCTTATCTCTCTATGGTTGTTGTATACCTGTTAAAAAAGAACAGGAATTAGCAATTTATAGAGCATGGACCAAGTCCAGATGGCTATATTTAAAATATAAAGTTACTTCTATTCTTCTACAGATTGTCTGTGACTGCTTTGTGCTTCAGCTCTAGAGTAGTGTTGATAGCCAGCCTATATCATTCTAATCCTAAATTACTTATTATTGCCTTACACAAAATGTTTGTGAAGCACTAGTTAAGGCCATTGGAAGCAATTTGCCTTCAGGATGAATAAGATAGTAACCACCACTATCCTATGTTAGGACTATGTCAACTTGACAGCGCTGTGTCCTAATCCAGTACACAGGGATCATAGGTGTCTATCCATCCCCTTAGACACAAGCATGGGTGATAGCACTCACTGTACCTGATGAGCACAATGAAATAACTGATGTAGATATGCTGCTGAGATCATGCAGCGATTTGTCAGAGACCATGGGTACCTGAGTCACCTCTTTCTCAATGAGCTTAGCTTGGCTTGCACCTATCTATCTTCTATTTAGTAATGAAAAAGTTGAGAAATACATTCTAAAACACTCAGGAGCCTACAACCAGTGAACATATAGATGTCTAGTGGTTTTAAGAATGCTAGTAGGAGTCTGGAGAGATGTCTCGGTGGTTAAGAGCACTGACTGCTCTACTGAAGGTTCTGAGTTCAATTCCTAGCAACCACATGTTGGCTGATAATAATCTGTAATAGGATCTGATGCCTTCTGGTATGTCTGAAAACAACTACAGTGTACTCATATAAATATAATACATACATCTTTTTAAAAGTATGCTACTATATCTTCTTTATGGACAAAGTAACAAATTTCTACCATCTATACTTCCTACCACAGAGAAGAAAACTTAAGGGTCCTTTTAGATTTAGGGGAAAGAATACATTTACTGAGATGAAAGGTCATCATTCTTGAGTAAAATCCAGAGCTATGAAGTCTCTATTGTGGCTCAAGGTTACATATTAGATGTTTTTACACCTTCATCCAGATCTGGTGGCACTAAATGTCTATGAGACAGCAATCCTGTATGGAGCCATTGCCCATCACAGAATAGATGTCAGAATAGATATTTAGAATTGAGGAGCAACTCCATGGCAGGATTTTTGTTTGTTTTGTTTTGTTTTTCAGAAAATCTACCCTTTCTTTAGATACCATTTTGATACTGGAAGCTTGATCTGGGACTATAAAGTTACAATACAACCCAAATTCCCCATTATGATCTAAGCATTGTTGAGCCCAACATGTATCTACATAGAGCATGACTAATATCATTTTATTATCAATGGGCATGGAATACACTCTCTCAGGCCCAAGCCAGTCAATAAACATTGACCCACAGACCCATTGTCTGCTCTAATATATCTTAGAACCTAGATCTCTAGAGTCATGGAAAGTTCTTGGGGACTAGTCATTGACCTTGTTTAAAGAAAGCTTTGTATACTAGCTTGTCATCCAGAGTGAAAGGCTACATCACTGTATCTCTATTCTTTGGTGATCAAGAAAAATGAGTAATGGGAAAACATTTCAGTGGGCAGAATTTCCATAATTGCATCTCACTGTTGATTTTTTTCTAAACAAAGAAAGGAGCAATGGTATGAATCTATATTGCATTATGGGCAGCAGTTGACAGTTTTAGTAGCTTATTAGAGACTTTGAAGAAGCATGGCAGAGTAAACCAGATTGGAAAGTCTTGAAACAAATGAAAGGGATCAGCTTCTCCTAGTGGGGACAGATTGTCACCTGCTCACCAAGACACGGCCTTAGGATAGAAGTATCTTTAGAGTGGTTAAGTTTACCCATTCTGAGGACCTCTGTCAGCCTTCCTTCTCTACTGATCAATGAGCTCCTGATCAAAGCCACCATGCTGGTTGACATGGGGTATGGCACAATCAGGCACATGATCGTCTACTCACCCAAGTCTAGTCGGGTTATAGCAACTAATAACGTCTCCAACCAACTCCAAATGAGGCAGCACTAATTTCCTGGACTAGCAAACCAACCTCTGAGAGAATTACTCAGCTATCTGATGACAAAACCACTTCTATCCTGGAAGGCAAGTTTCTTCTCACTCCATAGAAACTGACTTTTCATATGGGTTTCCTTCTCCTACTAACACCACCTTGCCAAACCCAGAAATTGGCCACTCACAGAGAAGAACTCTTCTTATCCACCACCACAAAATTCCATGCTTTGCCTCTAAGGAACTTCCTTTGTGGTGAATTGTGTATGGAAAGAGGTTCGTGTTCACCAGTCCTACCATGTTATCTGTCACTCTCAAGCAGTAGAAAGGCAGAAACGTTCTGACAAGTCTATTGCTCTGCTGGACAAGTGGAAATATGTTACAGGGCTAGAGTAATGTCCCGTAAGATGCAGTAAAGTCAGAGTCACCAGGCAGTATATGTTGTTATTTCTCCCTTGTCTGTCAGTGGAGTTAAATAAACTCTTAGTTATTAATATGACCTGGCCAGCCTGCCAGTAACTGAGACAGAGTCTTATGGATTTATTTAATCAGCTCTTGCACAATTACTGGGAGATTACCCCTAATCTATTTTTCAAATGCTGAACTGGCTACTTTTCCAACATCTCTCCTCAAGTACTTGCTGTTTGAATCCCGGGTTACTTCTGCTCCAGCAATCTGTCCTTTTGGGGGGAGCGGGGTGTTCACTCGGGCACCTGTTCCTGGTCCATCACCTCTAATGGAGACTTTCTGTCTTCTCCATCTTCCTTCTCCTACCCTCTCATCTCCTTCTTCTTTCTCCTTTTCCCTCATGGTCCCTACCTGCAACCTCCAGCCCCAGTAAATGGAAACTCTGCCTCCTTTTACTCTTCCTAGTAACTGGCTATAGCTGTTTTTTATTGAATCAATAGTTTTAAATTGGAGAGCAAGGCTTACATAGCATCACTTGGTGTACTTTAGGATCAGCTGGGGGAGTGTAAACCAGACTTTGGGGGCCAGTATTTATCATCTGAATATATAGCAGCACCAGAACAACCCCCAACACTTATCCAAGAACACTTAAATGCAGGAATCAAAGGCTAGAAACAGGACAAGTGTCTCTTGCTAATGTCATTAATGATTCACTTATAAAGCTTGTTCTTTCTACACTCGAATGTAGAAAGTTTAGTTCCTAAGGTAAAGACACCTCTGGGAGATGCAATATGGATCCTTTGTGCTAGAAGTTGAAGTTGAACTGACAACTACCTTGGGTGCCTTACACTAAGAATCAAACATAGGCTGAAGACATGGCTCATCTGTGAAAGCATATCTTGCTCTTGTAGTTCAGTTTCCAGCACCATCTTAGCCAGCTCATAACTGCCTATTACTCCAGCTTCATGGCATCCAACACATTCTTCTAGCATCTGAAGGTACCTGGACTCACATGCACATACTCAAGACACACACACACACACACACACACACACACACACACACACACACACACACATTTAAAAGGAAATAAACCTTTTCAAAAACAACCAAAAGCATATTTTGCTATAATGACTGACATGATTGTGACTGTCACAAGTAACATGGGCTGGTACTGGATAAGGAAAAGTACATTTGGAATGCTAGAGCATTGTTTAGATTGTTACGCTTTGTAATTGCCTTTGTTACTATAATAAAATGAGTGAAAATAATCTAATACAAGCCCAGTTGTCGAGGTCTGAGCCCTTCAGAAGGCAAAGAACCATGATGAAAAATTCGCTTGCTGAGGGCAAAGAGACACAATGAACAGTGAGAGAGGGAAGTTCCATATATGATGACGATGGTGACGACGACGATGACAAAATCAGTCCAGACAGCAACTGCCTTTCCCACAATTCCCTTGTCTGTCTCATGTTGGGTTACTAAGTCTGAGAGGAAATTTTCATCAAGTTGGAAGAGTGGCAAAGAGAAGTAGCAGCCATTCCACTTTAGAGGAATAACTGAAAGAATTAGAGTGAGCATGCATTTGCTTTGACCCTGTGAACCACCTTGACTTAGCAGGGGCCATGATCTCAGCCCCTATGACCTCTCCCAGTTTCCTCCTTAACAACCATTAAGTCATATGCTCCATGCCTTTGTAATTTCATCTTTACACCCCTATATTTCATGTCCAGCTTTTCTCTTCCATGGCCTTATTGACACAGAGATTTCAGGCCATGTCACACAGAAACAATACTCTACTGGTGAGTTTTCCAATGTTTCTGCCTCTGACCAAAGCTTGGTTATTTCACACCATTGATGAAGGTGATCAGAGACAAAAATCAGGAACCACTGACAGTATTGCTGTCATTCCCTGCTGCCTCCAAAGGGCAGGTGGGTAAAGCTGGGAACACTACAGTTCCCGAATACGATATTACTCATGCTTTTGAGTACCAGTGCTTCAATATCTTCCAGTGTGCCCTGCTCCAGAACATCTGAAATACGAGGTTAAAAATCATCCCGTATATGTCTCTATATAGTCCATGTCCAAGAGTCAGGTTTCAAATTTCAAAAAGTTAAGACAGTTTGATTCTTTGTTTGGCTCACCAGGCTTACCCCTCAGAAGACCCAGAGAAATCAGCTCTGTTTCTCTCCTGGCTCTGTCTTCCTGCCTGTCTCTATGTCTCAATTTTCAGACTATGATTTGGATCCTAACTCAACACTAGTCCTCTTTCTCTTTTTACTCCATTTTACCATTTTCCCCCGTTTATTCTCTTTAGATTTTTCTGGGTTATCTCTCATTTACTGCCAACATGTGATCACTGCATCCTAAGAATTTTTCCTCTATTATTGTGCAGACATGTTGTCAGCTTCCCTCCTCACTCTCCACTCCACCTACCTTGGTCCAAATGTCACCAGCAGGAGCTCGTCCGTGAACTGAGCTGTCTATACTCACTGTTACTGACTGGAAAAGCATCTGTCAGCTATTGAAATAAATGTGGATGATCTGGAGTTGTTGTTCTGTTTAGAACAAGGAAATGAAGCCTACTCTCCTGGTCATTAGATATACCACGGATTCATTCTACTAAATCACTGTATTCTCTCAGCATGGGCCCTGGCAATGACTCATGAGGTGGATGGAGACTATGCTTTCTCAGAAGATGCAATCATTTCCCAACTCCATCCTGAAGGTTGCAGGCAGCTAGTGAGAGGCTCAGAATGCTAGAGAATCTGCTTTCCAGAGCACTGGCTCTGCTGATCCAGTGGGTTCACGAAGTGATTAACATTCCTCTTGAAGAAACAAAGGTGAAGTGACTCAGAGCAGATTAGGAGAAAAGACTGGAGTTCTTCTCAGAATTCTTGGTATGCTGGTTGGCAGGATTCCTGTTTCCCCAGGGCAGACCTTCTCCTAAGCTCATAAACTTCCAAACACATAAATCACGTCCATGTAGCTATTGATTCTTTCCCTTCCTTTGCAGAAGACATGATAAAAAAAAAAAAAAAAGCAAAGCGAAAGAAGAGAAGGGAGATAGAGAGAATTTTATACCCCAACAGAACTCCAACTCTAGACTTAGAAAATGACAAGCCTGGCAAGCATTCTAAGTCTCACTGTGTATCAGAAGAAGTATCTTTCAGTCTGCTCTAGTTGACAGAAACAAACAAAACAAAACAAAAAACTGTTAACAGTACAGAAATGCCATAAAGAGATTTACTTTTTGATTACTTCATACTCTACATCAGACTAAAATAATTCCAGCTAGCTCTCAGTTCCTGTTATGTTCAATTTCTACTTTTCTAATGAAAGAAAAATTTAAATGACTCTTGGCAGACAAGCTATTTGAATAAAGAAATCAATGTCAAAATATTTCTGGTGTAACATTTGTAAGCAAATGCTCACAAAAATATTTATGTCAAATGTAGTTACTCTGAGCGAGACATGCCAGAATTCTTCAGCACTTACTTGCACCAAGCAAACTTTGGAGCACTTTGAATCTTCTGGGTGGCTAAGTCCCTCTAGATATGCACTCTGATAAAATGTACAAAACCGCCGGGCAGTGGTGGTGCGCACGCCTTTAATCCCAGCACTCGGGAGGCAGAGACAGGTAGATTTCTGAGTTTGAGGCCAGCCTGGTCTACAGAGTGAGTTCCAGGACAGCCGGGGCTACACAGAGAAACCCTGTCTCTAAAAAACTAAAAAACAAAACAAAACAAAACAAATGTACAAAACCCTAGGTTTATATTTCCCTTTCATCCCACTTCTGTCTGTGGGTTGAATATCCAGCACTGTCCGAGTCAGTGTGTACAAATAGCTTATTTCTATTGACTGGGAAAACATTGGAAGAGTACATCTTGCAGCTTGTACTACAGGGTAAATGTCCCTAAAAAGTGTCACGTGAGCTAGTGTCAATTGAGACGGGACTGTAAAAACCATACAAGGCAGATTGTCACTGATATTTACATGTAGTTACCGGGGACACAACTGTATTCCAAATCCTGTCTGGTTGTGATTTGGTTATCAAGTCTGGTGGAGGCTGCTTTAATCTATGAGTCTCACAGGAAGAGGATGGGAGGAAGCAGAGGGGTGTACCAGGGCTGGGATCCTTAGCCTCCGTGAGTGGTCCCTGCTTTACACTCTCACCTCCATCTCTTTATAAAAAGCCATGCTTTGTTTCTAATTATGTTATGTGTACAGTTCCAGAGGCAAGAGGGGCATGAGCCTAACCAGAGAAGACGGGCAAGTGCAAAGAACGACACATCCCCAAACAAGTTTCATTTATATAATGAAAATAAATTCTTACACCATCAACAAAAACACACCCAAGGATTTTTTTTTTTTTTTTGCGAAAAATATTTTTTAAATAAATTTTTGTCTTTTTTTTTACATTCTGATATACATATGTAACAAGGTTTATGGCACTGTAACCAGAATCAAATCAAAAAAAAAAAAAAAAAAAAGAAAAGAAAAAGAAAGAAAGAAAAGAAAGACGAATAAAAGGACGAAGAGGAAGAAGAAAGGGGGAAAAAAGGAGGAGAAAAGAGGGAGGGGAAGCCACTGGTACTGTTGAATTCCTGTCTCCAAGCTGACTTCATTCCTCACTCAGCTGCCAGCTCTATCTCAACTGCGCACTCCAAACACCATTTTTATTGCACAAGTGCCAGCAAAGGCACATGGTATAACGGTCAGTTTCTTTCTGATAAACAAACAAACAAACAAACAAACAAAAAGTTCTCTCAGACCCAGAGAAAAGGAAAAAATATCCGGAGCATGGAACAGACAAAATCGACACTAGCCTGTCTCAGAGAAGGTGTGAAGTGAGCTGAGACCACCGAGCTTGCCAGCCCTTCTCTTCGCACCAGTGAACACAATGGGCATGGTTTGGTGGGGTTTGCTTTCTACTTGGTTGTCCGGGTCGGTTCCAGGTCCAGAGTCTTTTCCGTTTCCTTTTGGTTCTTTGTAATTGAAGGGTGGTATCTTCGGTCTATGAGCCTGCACAGACTATTTACTGGATATTCTACAATAAAAGCTTACAAGGGAAATTGGGGAAAAACAAGTTTTATAATATTTTTATTTGTTGGCTTAAAAAAAAAAAAAAGACTTCTTTAACCTAACTGCAATAAGAGAAGTGAGTCTCATCGGCGTCAAAACTTACAGTTTTCTTTTACTTATTAAAAATAGAGTCTTTAGACAAGGTTGTTTCCTTTCACAAACACTCCCGATCTTAAAAAAAAAAAAGAGAGAGAGAGAGAGAGAAAGAAGGAAAGAAAAAAAGAAAGAAAGACAGAAAGAAAGACAGACAGACAAGCTAGAATCCACCTTCCTTCCTGTTCGTCCGGCTCCTAACAGAGCACGGCCATTTCCACCCTGCCTGCTGTCACACAACCGTCTCCATGCCCATCAGCTTTGGTGTAAGGATCCGTGGTGTCACGCCATTGTTTAGGTCTTCCTCAAACTCCAGCAACTGCCCCATGAAGTTGAGGTTCGGGGAGATAATTGGTCGTTTGCCTTTGACGAATTTGTAAGCGTCAGTCATAGTCATCCGTGTGTGCTTCATCAAGTAGGCGATGACGATGGTGGCGGATCGGGACACACCGGCCTGGCAGTGGATGAGAAGGCCCTTCCCACACTGATGAGCTTCCTCTGTGGGACAGAGAGACAGGTGGTAAGAAAGGGGGATAGAGGGAGCTTAACTTATGCCTGAGTCTGCGGTGTTCCCTTTTGTGCTGAGAGAATGGATTCAAATGGTTCCAAAGCATGATGCTCTGAGGGATTCTACATGTTCAAGTTGCAAGCTATAGAATTGGCCACAATCAGGAATGAGGAGTTGCCAGTCTGCATTTCCTTAAATTATTAAAAAAAAAAAAAAAAATGGGGTCGGTACACATGGCACAGGGTGCCCAGGGTGCACAGGGAGGGAAACAGACAACTGGCAGGAGTCAGTTCTGTCTTTCCACAATATGAGTTGGTGGGGATTGAACTCAGGTTGTCAGTCTTGGCAACAAGTACTTTTTATTCGCTGAGCCATCTCATCGGCCCTTCACTGTTTTGAGGGGGAGGGGTGTGTGTGTGTGTTTGTGTGTGTGTTGTGCGTGTGGGTGTGGGTGTGGAATGCATAAGTGCAGATGCATGTTCATATTTGTCTGTGGAAGGCCATGTTTGGTATCATGTGTCTACTTGATCACCCTCCATGTTACATGACACAGCATCTCTTGCTGAATCTGGAGCTCATTACTTCTGCTGGTCAAGATAGCCAGTTTGCTCTGGGGCACCCCATCTCAGTCCCTCATGCCATGGGACTCCAGGAAAGCTGCTACAGCTACATGACTTTTACGTGGGTTCTGATGATCCTAACCCCCATTCTCACGCTTGTATCATGAGTGTTTCACTGTTGAGCCATCTTCCCAGCCCCCTACTGCTCTATATTTAGAGAGAAAATAGAGCAAGGAAGTCATCTGTGGGAACAGCACATGTCACAGGAGATGGGGAAGGCAGAAGCTATACCTACAACAGGACACAGACAGTCATGAGAAGCAAGCTACTAAGCTTGTCATTTATGTTCCAGAGCTCTTTCTTGACAACCTTGTTCCTTTTGTATTTTCTCTAAAATCATTAACACTGACATAAAGGGGAAAAAGTAAGGAAAGGAGGAGAGAAAAAAATGGAGATTATGCCATGTATATGTCACAAATGGGCATATGTGACAAAGTGCTTCTGATTAACAATGTTAATTCCACTTTCCAGGTTATATGGCTACATGACTCATTAAAAACCAGTGCTATTAGCAATGTATCTTCCACATGCTAGACACACACACACACACTTTTTTTTTATCCTATAAATTATTCTCTATAAGCTAGCATTTAATGCATGGAGTTTTACTAAAGCTTCATGGAAGGGAAGGGATAAAGTTCAGCTGGAAAGTTCCTACACTCAGCTTCTCATCAGAGACGCCAAGTGTTATCAGTGAGGCTTGTAGAGTACTGATCTACTGCACAGCCCTCTGAAGAAGTGTCTGACTCCTCACCCCTGCATACGCTGATCCTACATGTTGACCATTTGGAAGGCAGGATTCCCAAGTAGCTCAGAATAGAAAGCAATAGAAAGCGGCATGTTTAATATTAAAAGCTTCAGATGCCTGCGAGCACTGGACATCTTTTGTGACACTTCTAGATTAAAACACATCCCCCAGGAAGTGTCCCCAGAGGAATGCAGGCCAATCATACGGTAGAGGAGAAGGGAGTAAAGAGACTTGTCCCTTAGCTTAAATCACCCCCACTGACTGCTTCTCAGCAGACTGAGAAACAAACAGGATGTAACTATCTCTCTCACCAATCTGTAGACAAGCTTGCTTCAAGAGATCCACGAGCAATGCTTCAGGAAAGTCTCCCTTTGTCAACACTAAATGACCTCCCAAACCAAGGCCATTGAACACGGTGCTATGAAATGAGTGAGGTGCACCATGGGTGTGACCACCTGTTCCACTAACACACTAGCCGAGTGACCTTGCGAGTCCTCTGAACCCCCAGGACTTTGGTCTTCCTGCTTGAATAACACAAAGGACACTATCTCACCTGCCTCTGGAGCTTTGGAAATGAAGTCATTTGATTCTGGGGTTAAACTGGCATTGTTAAACGAAACCTGAACATTGCTTAGTTTATATTAAACTCAGGTGAATGTTGTTATGCTGTGAACCTTGCTGTGTGCCCCCTGAAGCCACACTATAAAATTTCAGTTTAGCCAATCAGAGGGCAAGGAGAATAAAACCGTTCCCCTCCACCACCCCCTCCACCACCACCACCACCTCTCCCCACCCCAACCCCTCCCCCGTGATCCTGAGTTGTTCTGCAGGCTAAATGTTGCTTGTTATGAGTTTTGTTTTTCTTCTGAGAGAGGAGGTAAACCTGAGTAATCCAGAAGGAATGTAAGCACCGAGGCTGTAATCTCTTAGAACAAGCCTATCCCATGCCACTGGCCAAATGGAAAACAAGTTCCCAATTTCCTCCTTCTGAAATTAAGCAGGTGGGACTCTCCTTTATAACAGCCTCGAGAAACTAGGAACTTCATAGACCCGGTGATAAGCATTTCTTGTTCAGGATACAAGGCTTGGCTCGGATTTTAGGAATAAAGGACCCAGGGCGTCTTTGTATCCAGTGTTAGGAATTAACTAATAGAGCATGGTAAACACGGAAAAGAGTCCTGGCCAGAAGTCAAGAACACTCGGTCCTTTGTTTTTACAGGTAGAGGCATGTGGAGGTCAATGCAGGGCCTTACCTACTACCTTCTTTGAAATGGGATTTCCTGTGCTGCTGTGAACGCCAAGCTAGCTGTCCTGTGAGTATCTAGGGGTTGTCTGCCTCCTATCTAGTTACAGGAGAGAAGGCATTACAGACCTGTACTCTTACATCTGACTTTCCATGGGTTCTGGGGGGATTCGAACTCAGGTCTTCAGTCTTACACAGAAAACACTTTCCATACTGTGCTTCCTCCCAGCCCCCAGTTCTTTCTTGACACTAGAATTCCTGACATGAAAAGGTCATCTTACTTCTGAGTTCAGAGTCCACTCTGTCCTGCCAGAGTGTCCCTGGTATAGCTGAGCTCTGAAGGACAAACTAGAAAGGAAACCCGGCAGTTCAGAGCTGCCAACTTGCCAAAAAACCCATCCCCTCAGTGGCTGCTAAACTTGAGACTTTTTTTCTGGCAAAACCAGCAACAACCATGAGTGTTTTCTTCCTGGGACAGAGACCTATTACAACCCAAGGGGCTAATATGGGCAGCTTTGGGCTACCTTTGTGCTGATAAAAGCTGGCATCTCTTGGAAACAATGTTGAACAGCGGTCATCTGCTCTTCTTGTCCTAGTCACCTAGAGTCTCACTTGCCACAACACCACAAAGGCTACAAAGGCTAAGTTCTGCATGGAGCTGGTGGTTGCTTCCTTCTGAGGTTAGAGCCTACTACTGCTAGAATTTTCCTTCTTGGGTCCTACAGGGGCTTGATCTTTTCTGCTTCTCTGAGCCGGAGACAAATTGTCAAAGGAAACATGTACTAATGTCAGTCCTTATCACTCAGTGTTTTAAGAACTGAGATCACTCCGGCGGACAAAGACAGCCTACACCATCCTTCCATTTCTCCTCTGCAAGAATGAAGTGGATGGAGAAACTCGCCACAGCATGGCTTGCTTTTGAAGATGTTCCTTCAGAGCCAGCCCTTTCACGATGCTGCCTTTGCCTCAACCTCAAATGAAGAAGCCACACACTGTGACTCAGTATAATTCATGGTGCCCAGTGGAAATCTCTTTTCCTATTCTTGGTGAACAAAGCTGAGCGAGGTGCTCTGTGGAGGTTTGGGGACAGTTAAGTTGATGTCACAGTCTCTATTTGGTGCTTCCTTCAGGACTTGGAGGACATAGACTGGGCAGCAGGAATAGCTCTGAGCAGTTTTTCACGCTCCCTTTGAATCTTCTGGTCATATGGTATCTAAGTGCCAACCTCCACCAGGGCATTTTTGTTAACGGGAGGATGGAGGGTAGGGGCTTCTGCTTGAACATCCGTTGGACAAAGAGAATGATTATTGCTTTAATATGAATGTGAAATGGTCCCACAGACTCAAGTGTCAAATGCTTGGTCCCCAGCTGGTGGTACTGCTTCCAAAGGTTTCTAAAACATTAGAAGGTAGAGGCTTGCCTGAAGAAGTAAGTAGGTCCGACACTGTGCTACTCAAGGCCATATGCTGTCCCAGTCCCTCCCTTCCTAGTCACCATAAAGTCAGTAGACTTCATCATCAACCCCACTGCCATGTTCTGCCTCACCCCAGGCCCAGAGTCAGTAGTACCAAGTACTGAAATCTCCGAGATCGTAAGTCAAGATACTTCTTCCCTTTAAAACAACCTCTCCGGTGCTTGAGCCATGGCAACGGAAAGCTCACTATCTCAACTATGTCCATTCTCGTCGTTCTGAGACTTATAGGAAGGACTATGGATTAGGTAGGTTTTGTTTTGTTGTTGTTTTCCCTAACATAGGAATAAACTTCAGATCTTATATCAAAACCAGAACTACAGGGAAGAAAGACCCCCAAAAGGAGCCCCCCTCTGCCCGTGCTGTGGAAGATAGTTACCAATGAATTCGAACGCCTCTTCAAAGTACTGCCGCAGGTTTTGCTTGTTGCTATCAGTGGCTGGCAGCCTCTTGTAGTTGAAGAGGCCTTTCTCATAGTGGTACAGAGGAAGGTGCGTGGTGACGTTGATGACATAGCCGATGTTGAGCCTCTGCATGGTGTCTATGTCCTGAGCATCCTGTTCATTGCCAAGAAACAGGAAGGGCAGGATGGGCGTCAGCTCTGCGTTCTCGATGTCAGGGGTGGTGGGGACAGACTGAGGTAGCATGCTCGAGGCCGCAGATGCACCACCCCCCACCTCCCGGCACTCTTGAAGCTGGAGGGAGTTGTCACAGAGGTTTCCATGGTTCTGTTTAAAACTACTGAGTCCCCCTGGAAGGAAAACACAGAAATCAACATATGAGTAAAGCCCACAGGAAGAAAAAAAAAAAGTCAGCTTCCCCATAGAGATGGGTGTCACTGTGGCTATGGATGTGTTTTAACATTTCTAAAATAAAAAACAAGAACCAGAAGTCTGTTTTGGACACCCAGAGACAGCTTTAGAGGGCACAGTGCTCCCTATTGCAAAACTGGGCCAAGGTGCCTGGGAACAAGTACCACACAGCACCCAGTAATTTCATCAACCGAAAATCTGATTTGCTTTTAACAGACATATGGTCCCTGGCCTACATAGAACCTTGTACTTTGGGGGTTGAGAAAACCAGGGATGACATCGCCCTACAGAGGACTTCTGTTTGTCTCCTGGCACTGTGCACACATGTCTTGTAACCTTTATGATTCACTTCACAGAAGGACAAGTTCACTCAGCAGCAGAGCAGTTACAAGCAGGGCTTGTAGAAAAGCCAGGTTACACCGGCTAGTACCCGGCTGACCTGCTGGTTGAGATGCATAATCGTGTCTCTCTGAGTGTGAGTCCCAGACGAAGATAAACATAGGTGAAGTATTCAGTCCACCCTCAACCCCAGCCTTGCATGGCCCCTCCGCATGAACAAGCTATTTCTATCCATCTTATTTCTGCAGCTGCCCAAAGGGAGAAAACACAGAGGGAGGCTTGCCTAAGGTAAGTTAGGGCTGGGACAGTGACTCAGGATCTACATTATGGTTTCTTCCACACACGTCCTTGACATTTGTAGATCTTAACTTCCATAAGAATGGCATCTGAGAGTGGCCCATTTTTCTGTACTTAGCTTTTAGAGGATTGTAGGTACACTAACCCATTAACTGTGACCTCTGATGGATCTAACAACGCACACTCTGAGCTTGAAGCTTGCTCTAACTCCACGGCTTGAGTCTGAAACTCTTTGAAGGTTAATGCTGCACCAGTGTTCCCATGTTTAGCATGCAGATTCGGCCTTGTGTGAGGACTGAGTCACTTACGGAACTCGGGCAGGCACAGCTGTGCATTTAGATCCATGGTGGTGTTCATACAACACCATCTGTTTAATGGTGGAAGCAGAGAACTGGCTCCACAAAGTTGGCCTCTGACTTCCGCACTCACACACATACACAAACACAAACAACTTGAACGTACGCTCAACAATAGTAAGTTTTAAAAAGAAAGAAAAGGCTGAGTAAATACCCAAAATAAAATTATTAAATACATCTGTGGGATAATATGTACCCAGTAAAGCAATAAACTATAAAACCAAAGAAAATTCTTCTATTTAATGCTAAAGCAAAACAGCTAATTAAAAACTTTCTGAAAAAAAGCTTATCCATACAAAAAAAAAAAACAGTTAAGGAAATGTACCGGTCAGAGTTTGTCACTCAACTCTACCTTTCTTATGTTACACATATTTACACACAGACAAACCTGAAGGATTATGAAACTCAAATTCTACAATGTATATGAGAGAGATATTAGGGAACCTGAGGAGGGGTTACCAAATGAGTGTGAACCCCAGTAGAGCAGTGTTGGACATGTGGGGTCTTCCTGGTCACAGAGGTCTTGAGTATCCCAAGGCATGAGGCTGAAAGCACAAAGCCTGGACAGAGTTAGGCTCTGTGAACAGGGCAGGAAGTTCACTCGTCCACCAGCTTCTGAAGTGACACCAACCACATCCTTCCAAACAGTAAGTCTCATTTTTGACCACTAGAGTGAGTGACCTGAACAAAGCATGTCCCCAACTGAAGCACACAGCCAGCTGTATAACAGAACAAGAGTCATATTTTCAGTAGGGAATGGCAACAATTCACAGTCACCTCAGGAGGGCCATCCTGTACCCAGTCTACCTGTCAAAAAGGAGACAAGGAAAGGAATAAATGATTTTAAAATAAATGATTTTAGGAGAACATGTAAGAGCTTTGACGTCATTTGAATTTGTTTCTGTAATATAACTCTGCCTTTGCTGCTGTCTTCTGTGGTGAAATCATTATACCCAGGTGGCTAGCCCAGAGGAAACCTTCCAACTACAAAGAAAAAAATGCAAGACACCAGGGGAAAAAAATCTCACCAGTGACTGCTTAACAGCTAGAGTGTGAAACTGTCCACTGCCACTGTCCCAAACTCTACAGAGGACACTGGAAGAAGCTGTGTTGAAATCTGCTGGACTCCACAAAGCCCCAGTAAACAGCCCCATGCTGACCCTGCCAGGGGAACCTAATTCACTTCTTTCTGAAAGAAAAAAGGCACTGGCAACATTTTTTCCATCTAAGTTGGGAAGAGGACTGGGAAACTAAACTCAAAAGAAGAGGCTGGGAGGGGGAGGAGGCGTCTTAGTTCTTATTTAGTGTGTTCAAGCTGTAATTTGTCTTAAAGCAGCTAGTGTGAAAAAAAATAAAAGCATACCAAAACACCCTCCCACCCCCACACACAAAACAACCCAGCATAGAGCTCTTTAAAATTCAGTCTCTGCCCCTCCTTTCCCAGTGACATCAGCCAGAGGCTCCCCACCTGCCCAGTTGCCATAGCACTCACACAAAGACACACAATGACATCAGCTGGCATGATATCAGCTCTTTGAATGCAAACAATACAAGAAGAACTACTTTGTTTAAGGCCTTGGGTACAACTGTGTTCTGGGGAGCCAATGACGTAATGCTAACAGGTGGCAAGGGGCCTTCCATTTGCCTAATGGGGGAAAAACATGGGGGAGGGGTGGATCAGAGAGAATCTGAGACTGACACACTGAACGCTTCTACCGCAGGGTGCTGTGTGCCAGTGCGAAATGATGGGTGTTATATGTCTGAGCCTTGTGGGAAAGCCGCTTGTGTACTATCTGTAGGGAGAGAACAGGGAAAGGCCTTATGTGACTGTAACATCTCAACTGAACAAGAAAGTTCTCACTGAGGGTCTGAAGGGACAGCCTCCGGCTAAGTCTGCTCATGCCAGGCATCGATGCTCACACAAGACTGACGTGCAGTGTCACACTGAAATGGAGACTCTCTCCGGGATCGCATCACAGGTAGCACGAAATAGCAGTATCTCGCAGGGATATTTCAAAGAGCTCTGCATAGGGGTTGTTTGTACCTCTTAGGGGTGAGTATGGGGTTGGTAGCAGCAGAAGGTAAGAGCAGAGATAATGAGGTCATTTTTGGTCCTCCAGACCCTATCAAATGATTCTTTAATGAGGGGATTCTAATTCTGTTTGGCCTGACTATAGAAGAATACTCCACATGGGAGTGGGAAGATGGCTTAGTCAGTAAAGGGCTCACTTCACAAGCATGAGGATCTGGGTTTAGATCCCCGGTGTTCCTGTGAAAGCAAGGAACATTAGTACATGTCTGGAATCCTTGCATTGGGGAGGAAGAGACAGGGAGATCCCTGGTACCTCACTGGCCACACTGGCCATCCAGAGTAGCCAAATAAACACACACACACACACACACACACACACACACACCAAGAATAAAGGCATCATTAAGAAATCGTTGGAGTGGAAGCAGGAGAGTATCATGGGTGGAGACACATGAGCCCAGCCTCTAGTGAGGCCTCAGACTCCTAGGAACTTGAGTGAATCCCTTTCCCTTAGGAAGGCTCCATTTACTGTCAATCATATGTAACACAGCCTATGCACAGGGCTGGGGTAGAAGGTTTACAGATACATCACACGGCATCCATACATTCCATCCCATTATGCCCACATCAGTACCACGGCCCTCTCCTACATTCCATCCAATAGTGCCGAAGCTGCTGGAAGCTGAGCCTGCCCTGACAAAACCCTTGCCATGAGATCCTAGGCAGGTTTCTCATCTGTCTCATCCTCAGTTTCCCCTTACCAATGAGAGAAAATAGTAGTGCCTACACAATTCTACCCTAAGAACAAAATAAGCTAACAAATATAAAGTTTGCTGAAACCATATTGGGTATGTGATGAGTACTTTATTAGTAACTAGAAAAGAAAAGCCTTATGTCATACAAAAACCCTGACAAGTGAGCATTCTAGAATGTTCACATTTTAATATTTATTGATTGGTAGGTCTTACGTTGAAAAAGGATATTTCTCTGTAAGTTTGGTTCACTTGGTCCTATGTAGACCAAGGTGGCCTCAAATTCATGGCCTGCCTCAGGTTCCACCCAGAGTAGCACGTCATTACTCTCAGCTTACATTTCTATTTATGAAATAACTTGGAGACAACTTATGGAACTTTAAAGTATGGATAACAAAAGCAAATAAAGGTCCCCATCTTTCCTGAACAACAGATCTGATTTTCTCTCACCTGAATTAGCTTTCCCAATGAGATTTGGATTCCTGTTTTTGCCAGGAACTGGGTTTTTTAAAAAGTGAAATAGTTCTTATCCTTCTTCTCAACCCCCACCCCCAACTCCAAACTGGATATGTTTCCTGTGCACAGACAGTGTGAGGTTATCAATGCAAATATATTTGAGACACACACACAACAGTGCAGAGAACAGACATTTTCAAACCTTTTCTCAAAACCAGGTTTTCTTGGCTTTTAGTACATGGGCTTGAACGGCAATCATGAAATACCCACCCCCTCAAAAAAAATATGTCTGGATGCCACCTGCAGAGACCAGATGAGTTCAGTGGCAACCTCCAGAAGTGCCAGACTCTCAGTTTGGTGGGGAAACCCTTTTCTGTAGCCACACTTTCGCTCCAGTCCTTGTGAGCTGCTGCAGTGCCTTCTGGGATGTGATTCTCTGGCTGTAGGGCTAAAGAACCAACATTCACATGCTGAATCCATAAGCAGGAGACGCCGGTGCTCTACAGGACAGCCCTTGCATACACAGGCTTCATGCTAAGCTCAGAAGTGAGCCAGAAATTTAAGAACACTGTCAGCAGATAGAATTAGTGTCTACAGAAGGGTGGGGTGCTACTTACTCTAAAAGGGCGCTCTTACTGCTTACTGCAAGAACACTGATGACTACTGTTGACTGCCTTGCTTTTCTTACTGGGTTTCCAGGCAGGCCATTGGTAGGAGTGAAGATCAGGGAATGGATGGAGCAAGCCTGTAGTAAAACTCGGTCCTAGCCCTCACCACGCAAATTACCTCCAGTGGGTTATTTAAAATACCTGCATCTCCGTTCCCCCAACAATAATTTGGACATATCCATCCACAGACCTCAACACAGACACAATTCTACATAATATATCTTACAGATGATAGAATTACTGGCATATAATAAACATTATTTTATAGCTCCCTCAGTGGAAACAATAATATACCATGAAGTCTCCTGAGGTTCTGTAGGCACAAAGATAAGGTGAAAGAATAAAACCTAGCTCATGTCAAGTGTCTAAGGCAGAAATGTCCAGAGATGGGGACAGAGCACCTTAATAGGAGAAGTACACGGAGTGCCAGCTACAGCCATCAAAAGGGCCTCTACATTTCATTTCCTATGAACTTATTCACATGCTCCATAGATAGGAGTGGCCATTTGACAGTACCAGTGACTTTAAGTTCAGTACCGGGAGGCATGAATTAAATTATCTCAGGATCCAGCCCTGTGGGAAGTTCTATTAAGGAGAGAGAAGAGGAACAGAGGTGCTGTCTTCTAGCACATAAAGGACGGCACAAAGGCAAGTAGGAAACGAGGGGAAAGGGGCTGAGTCCAGTGGTTTTGTGGATGAGTACTAAGTAAAGAATATTCTAATACATATACCATCTGATGGCATCTTCAAACCAGCGTGGACTGCCTTCACTGTCAAATGCCCAGTGTATATGAAAAGACATGGTGAAGAAGGAGTCAGACCTGAAAACCAGTCTGAACACAAAGCAGGAGGGCTGCATCTTCCTGGGAACCCTGTCCCCTCCCCCCACCCTCTTTGCAGTTATCCCTTTTCTGTTCCAGTGTTTCAGAGGAACCAAGGAAGGGGAAAGACACCTCAGATTGGCAAGCAACAAAAAGTACAATCCTGACAAGCTTGCTTAGACTATATGAAAGAAGTATGTGTGTATTTGTAGAAATGATGTGTCAGAGTATGATATATGGTTTTAGAAATTCCAGAAATAAGATTATGATGGGATGCGGATATGGCTCAGTTGGTAGAGTGCTTACTCAGTATATACACAGTCCAACACCCAACATAATACCCAGCACCACATAAACTGCATATAGTGACATATACTTATAACCCTAATACTTGAGAGGCAGAGGCAAGAAGATCAAGTTCAGCCTGGGCCACTTAAGACTGTCACAAATAAACACAGGGAATTAGGAAACTACACACACACACACACACACACACACACACACACACACACAAAACAACAACAACAACAATCCAAAACTTCTGTGAGAAATGGAGTTCATTAAGGAAATAGTAATCTATAGAAAGGGTAAACAGAAATACACTATTTATATACACAAAGAATGTAGTATATATCTCAATAGCTGGTAGCTAAATTTTTTTCTCAGAACTACTCTGCAAAAGTTTCAGCAACCAGATGCATGTCTGTATGTAAGTGTGAACGAAAACAATGCTAGAATATTCTAGTTTTGAATTTATCTCTTCATGTGTATATTTTCAGATTAATAGCTTTGGTGGAAGCTAAGTTCTTGGGGAGAAGGACTCTTAAATCCCCTTGTCCAGGGCTCTAGCCATCTCCTACAGAGGACATGTAATTTGCTGAGATGTTAGGTACAACAGAAGCCATAGAGGAAGTAGGACGCTATGGTCTGAACTTATGAAAACCATTTGCAAACACTAAGACATAACATGAATCTCTCTCTCCCTGTCTACTTCAGTGACAAATCCTAGGTAGATATCACTTCAAAAATGCTATGTATGGCCAGGCATGTTTACACGCTACACACTACTTGCCTTTGAACTGGGGAGCCTAGAGGTGGGAGGATCAAGACTTCAAAGCCAGACTCAGTTATAGACAGAAAGGTCAAGGCCAGATTGGGCTACATGAAATCCTGTTTCCAAAAGAGACACAAAGCTCATCGCAAACTATCTTCTTACCTTAATCTAAAGGTCATTTTTGTTCTTTGTGTCTGTGAATATAACTCAATTGGATTTCATAACATTAAGAGATGAAAGGAAAAACAAATCTGGTAAATCTATACCAGAATTTGCTTGAATTTGGAATTCACTCAATCTTTTCTTTGGATTCTTGTGTTTGACAAAAGAATAGGACAGACCATAGATACTTATAGGAAGTATATACCTCTACACAGTCTTCTAAGCCTAGTTATTTCTGCTTCCCTCATAGTGCCTACTATGTTGAAAAACAAAACAAAAACTAGCCTTCTGGAAAGAAGCTATCCAGTCTAAAACACACTGAGAGACTCCAAATCAGTAACCTCCCTCCTGATATCCTTATGCCCTTAGTAAGAGGCTTTTTTCTAAATCTGTGGTGCTATATACCCGTCCATCAGCAGATAGGGGACCAACTGCTTATGTTTTGTTCATGATGCTTCAGATGTGTCCTTTGATAACATCTTTATAGTAACCTCAACATAAATATGCTTTTAGAAATCATGCCTGGGGTGCTGAGTGTTGGCTCAGTTAGTACAGACCTTACTTCGAAAACATGAGGACATGAGTTGGGATTCCCAGGACCCACATAAGAAGCATAGCTGGGTGCCCTGCATCCCAACACTGGGGAGATAGAGACAGGAGAGTCCCTAGAGTTCTCTGGCTAGCAAACAGTGCTAAGTTGGTGAGCCTTGGCTTCAGCAAGAGAGCCTGTCTCAGTAATGTGGAGTGATTGAGGAAGACACAAAATGTACAAAATGTCAACCTTTGACCTTTACATACACAGAGATTCATATATACATGAGCACACACATACACACACAGAGCAACATGTCCCCCCCCCCAAAAAATTCTTGCCTGAATATTTATCTACAAAATGTGGAACTGAATCAGAAGAACCTTATGATTTATTTTAAAAAATGAAAATCTAGCTTTCTTTGGAAGCCTTCCAAGATATGGTGACTCTAGAGTGTTTTGTCAGAGGTTGTGGGATTCCTCTCAGTCCCTGCCACCTCACTCTCCCCTCCTTTGAAGCAGCCGAGGGCTCTCTCAAGTCCATGCCTTACAGAAATGCTATAGAAAATGGCTGAGATTGAACTTCAGCCTGCTGAGGAGAGCCTATCCTCATCAAAAAGGCAGGCTCAGGTCAAAATCCCATGGTGGGAGGCAGGAGGGGGGGTTGGGGGTTCCACTACTCATCATAACTTGCAGAATTCAGACTTTAATGAGTAGCCTGTATTGAGGAAGACACACATTGTGTGTGTGTGTCTGTGTGTGTGTTTGAATAGTACAGGCAGATTGTTTGAGGCTACTTCACAAGTATGTAAATATAGGCTGCTTTTTTAAATCTGTTAGCTCATTTATTTACATTAGTACAGAAAGCACTGCCAGAAGCGACAGCTGATGACAGTCATGTAACTTTCCACAACAATGACAATTAAAGCGCTTTGGGCCTGCTTTCACGGGCTTATGACTTTTATGTGAACCGGATTCAAACTGTAAGATCTCTGAGTCCCGTGCCAGGAACCAGCTTGGGCTTTGCACAAATCAGTGTGATTCTAAGGGGAAGTAGCCCCAGGCTCCTTCCCATGCACCTGCAGCTGGCCTCTGCCTCCTGCCCCACCCCTTCCCCTATTCTGACCTGGACATTATATTGTGACATGTGCCTACCTGCCATCCACACAAACAAGAAATAGGTTGGGTGAAGGAGTGGGTAAGACAAGGTAAAAGGACAGTCACATTCTGGTTTCTCCAACCTTCCAAGTCTTACAGTGTTGGCCCTTTAGCTGTGGGAGAGCCAATTCCTGTTGCTTAAGTTACCCAGCCTGGGGTGTTTTGTTATAGCAACGGGTTGTGGTTCGAATGTGCTTTGAGCGAGTACTCAAAGTTCAAATACTAGGAGCTTTGTAGGGTGATGTTGACATGTGGTAGAACCTTTAACAGATGGGGCAGAGTGGGAGATCATAAGGCCAACACGTGCTGGGCTTGGAAGGGGTGAACACATTTCTTATATGACCCAAGTTAGTACCAGTGAGAGCAGGCCTAAGCCCTGAGCGCCTCTGGCTTCCACTCTTGACACATGATCTCTTTGGCATATGCTTCCACAACTGAAATGTTATCTACAACAAAGTCCTCACTAGAGGCCCAACAGATAGAGGCACCAGATCTTGAACTCCTCACTTCTAAAACCATGAAACCAATAAATATTTTTTATATCAAGTATTCAGCACTGAGTCTTTTGTTATCACAATAGAAAACTGACTAATATATAACCCAAACATAATACAGTACTGCTTTACATTTTATTTCTCAGTATAACTCTCTCCATACATGTTTATGTATATTAGAATACCTACTATTTAAGAGTCACACCAGAACTTGTGGGCTACCTAAGACAAGGCTCCTGAGAGCCAATCTAAGAATACCATACCTTACAGTCAAGCCAGAAATGGTCCAAGGTTGAGATGGTGGTAGGGGTAGGAGGCTGCCTAACCACTTGGCAAGCCATAAGAAGCAAGTGTATAGAACTTTCTAGAACTATAGTTCTATTTGCTGGTGGCATTCACAGAAGTTATCCTTTCTCAAAGGAATCCCCCAGTCTTATCATGGACAAAACCTGGCTCAAGCCTCCCCTGAGACATCTTTCTGAGTATAGAGTTGTCTTCCTTAGAGACTTTTTGTGTGTTTGGGAAGTCCTACCTTCTTTGGTTAAGCAAGAGGGAAGGAGGGCACATGAAGGTGGTGCTGCAAAGCTGAAGAGGAAGAATGTTAATAGTATGGTGCTATTAAACAAAGCCATATTTTCCCCAAGAGTGAGCCACATATTCTATGCTGCTCATTTAATTCTCTGAAGGCGGAGCAAGTAGTCTTTACTTTTCAGGGCAGAAGAGGCTTAAATAATCAAACATTGCTAAGCAAACAGATAAAGCTACTCATTAAACCAGCTTGTGGCACAAAAGAAAAACTTCCTTCACTATCCATGTATCCCTCCACCCCAGGACCACATTTATCTTAGACCCCAAATTAAACACATCGCAACTTTACATCGAAAATATGTTTCCCAATGGGATTTCAGTAAAGTCCAATAAATCTCTAGGAACATCAAGAGCAAGCCTCAAGGGACTACATTCTTCTACCGTGAAGCATTCCTACTGGAAATTACATTCAGAGGTCATCAAAAATCATCTATGATCAGAAGAGGGGAAGAAAAGACAAGGTTTACAGTGGAGACTGGAGTTGGGACTCATGTCTATGGTGATGAATGGAACTGGCCAATCAAATCCATAAACCACTCAAACATGTTTTGAAGGAAACCCCACACTCAAACAATAGCATTTACAACCCTGGATTTTGGAGTGATCTGAAGGTCAAAGGGCTTTGGCTAGAGGAATTTAGGAAGCCACAGGGAAAGGTTCCATTGCTCCTTTACAATTTGGAATGCTTTCTTGAGCCAATGTTTTCAGTCCACAAAAAGTATAGCAACAGCTTCCTTAAGTCAGAGCTAAAGTCTATATTTGGCAAGAACAGTTAGCAAGGATAAGTATTAACCATCAACTGCCAGAAAGAGAAGGCAGGAGCTGTCTCTGCAGTCACATGCTATAGTCCAATCACCCACAATGGCTGAGCTCTGCAAGGTCAAACTGAAACCAGGCATGGTCTCCATTCACAGGAAGAGATAGGAGGGAGGGTCCGGAAAGCTCTGGTGGTGGCTGTTGTAGTGCCAGAATATAGTATCAGGTCAAAAGCTAGGATGTCCTCATCTGGTAGACCGCATCATGGTCCAACAATACAGCCTGCTGGCCTAAGCTGGGATCATATACTATCAACATGAGCTCGATGTAACTGGAAAGCCATCCCTGTAGCCATCACTGCAGCCCAGGTGGTGAAGAGCAGAAAAGTGACCCTGTTTGCACTCCATATCTGCCAGCCTAGGAGTTCCCAGGCACACTCCCTAAAGGTCATGTCCAGTGTGGCATAGGGTGGAAGATGTCCTGAGGTCAGGGACTCACAGAGCAGCTCTTCTTTCCATACTGAAGGGACTCGAGGTTCTTGTTTATGGCATTTATAGCCAACTTCTTGGAAGCAAGCTCGTGGGTAATCATCTCATTCTTTTCCCCCCTGAGCACGCCTTAAGCTCAACAAAGCCCTACTTACTACAACACAAAGCAGGCGGAGGTGAGCCACAGCAAGAACAGTCAGTAGGTGAGTTATGGGACTTCAATGATCTATTCCAAGGTTCTCTGTGTTTGCTGGTCACTCTTCCAGGCCATTCCCTGTGTGATACTGTGATACTAAGCAATACACACACCACCTGTGTCTACCTCCTGGTATCCAGCTCCTATGACTCTGGCAATCTCCAAAGAGCGACTATGTGTATGCCAATGAGGTGAGTGGCAGTCTGGGAGTCCTTAACACCTTCCACATGGCAGTGATACCATAAAGTAGAAAGCAGGGTTAGAGGCCAGGGAATTTCAGCTCCAGCCCTCAATCTTGATCTAGAGATGAAGATGAAATTGAATTGCTCACCTATGGCCAAAAATTTAATCAATCATTCTGACTTAATGAGAACTCCATAAAAACTCAAAAGAACAAGGTTTGGAGAGCTTCCAGATGGCTGGGCCATGTGGAAGTGACTGGAGGAACAGTGTGCCTACATATGACACGAGACCTGCATGCCCCTTCCCACACGCTGTCTTACACGTCTCTGCTGTCTGCCCATTCGTGTGCATGCTTTATAATATCCTTTATAATAAGCAAGGTCACTAAATGTTTCTCTGCTTTCTGTGAGCTGTCATGGCAAATTAATCAAATCTAGAGAATGAATTCTAGAACTTTCATTGACAGCCAGCTGGTCAGAAGTGCAAGCGACACCCTGGGACTTACAACTGGTACCAGGAGTTGGGGAGTTCTGGTATATTTGGGCCTTTTGCCTGTGGGATTTTTTGTTTGTTTGTTTGTTTGTTTGTTTGTTTGTTTGTTTCGAGACAGGGTTTCTCTGTGTAGCCCTGGCTGTCCTGGAACTCACTCTGTAGACCAGGCTGGCCTCAAACTCAGTAATCCACCTGCCTCTGCCTCCCAAGTGCTGGGATTAAAGGCGTGCACCACCGCCGGCTTGCCTGTGGGATCTTATAGGATTTCCAAGGAACTGTGTGAAATGGTAGGGCATCCTGCTGCTGTCAGCTGAGGAACTATTCAAGGGGTAGAAGAAACCTTCTCAGAATTATTCAGTATGGGGAGGGTGCAGGGGTCTGTTGTCTGTTCTCATAACAAAATAATTGAGGCTGAATACAAAGACAGGAGATTTGTTTAGTCCCCAATTTTAGAGACTAAAACTTTAAACAGTAAGGCACCACCTCTGGTGAAGGTCACCTTGGCTGTATCACACCATGACGGGTGGCATCAGAGGTGGGATGGGGAAGAAGAGGGGCAGAAAACCAGGGGAACAGCAGCACTAGGGTGCCCACATCTTTTCTCATCTTTATTTTTTTTTTTATAATGACTCTCTCAGGTTTCCACAAAACCAGTCTCATTCTCTTCCATGCCCAGTGGCCCAAGTTGACTTCCTATGAGGTACCACAACATCACTATGTTGGGGAAGACATTGTTTCCAAAACATAGACACTTGAGGGCCACATTCCACCATATCCTAACCATAGCAGAGCAGAGAGCTTTGGTTTCCTCTGAGACCCATGCAGGGCTCAGCACCTGTGGTCTCCTAAAAGGGTTCTTCCTTTAACTCCTTGACCATATATATCACTGCATTTTATTATCTTCAGAACATCTGCTACTATCTGAAATCATCAACATCATTTTGTATTATTATTATTATTATTGCTAAAAAGTGGAGCCCAGGAAAGCAAGGGTGGTATTAGGAAGTGGGGTATGTCCACTCAAGGTGCTGGTGGCAGGCTGCCCCATGCCTCTTTGGTACAGGCTCAGGAAGGTTGTTTGGTGTTTTCAGATCCTAGTTTACTTCTGGGTAAAGTAGAGCATCAATGGGCAACAGAATTGATGCAATAATTAAATGAACCACTACTAAATGAGTTATTCAGAGAAATTGCATTCATTCACTCTGTCCCGTCTGCTCTGAATAGCAAGTGCTCGTTAAATATTTTTAGATGAGATGAACATCGGAATGAGCCAGAAAGGACCATTAATTATGTGTTGTTCCGCACTGTGCTAGGGATTTGGGAGATTAAAAATAGTCCCCAAAGATAAATCTAATTGGAGAGAAAAGAAGAGATGAGGATGAGGAAACATTAGAAAAACTGTAGCAAAGTGTCAATGCCAGAATGTTCTGAGAACACTGGGAGATGGGCCTGGATGATACCACAGGCCACAACTCATGCAAGCAGGTGCAGGAAAGATAAACTCTGCTGTTCCCAGGCTGAGGAATAGGCAAAGAACTAGTTACAGGACCTTACACGTGACAAATGGGCCCATAGGTGGGGGAACGAGATCTGTCATACTTGGTGGCCTCTTGCCCCTCCCTCCTATCTAGCCCCTCCCTCTTCTCCCATGCTCCAGTCTCGGGATATCCTTTATGTTCTCTGGACATCCTTTATGAACAACACTGACAGAGGTGGGTGAAAAAAAGTTGTGAGGAAAAATGGTCACAAGGGACACCCAGGGTGAGGGAGGTCGGGAAACAGGCCCTGAATTCAGGTCAGTATGCATTTATGAAGTACTCACAGTGGGACACATAGCTTTGTCCAAGCATATGCCTAAGATAAGTCTGGTTTGGCCCTTAGACCTGGCAGCAGCTCTTCCATCTAAATAGGGTCAACAGTCACAGATACTTTGAACAGAGTCTTTCCTGGCCCAGTGGCTGTTTCTCTCACAATACCAGATCTACAATCAGGCATTCCCTCTTATTATTAACTCTGAACTAGCAGGCTGGTTATTTACATTTGCGGTCACTTAAAATCACATTATCAAAGAAATGGAGAGACAGCTCAATGGGTAAAATACTTACTGGGCAAGGATGAGAATGTGAGTTCAGATCCCAGCACTCACAGAAGAATCCAGACATTCCGAGGAGGCAGAAACAGGAGAATCCCAGGGACTCACTGGACATACCAGGCAAGCACAGGAACACACACACACACACACACACACACACACACACACACACGAGCATGCATGCACAAGTCACACACATAGACACCCACATACACACACAAATAAAAAATAAATAAGATACTGGGATTATACCCTAAGAGCTTTTACTTTAATGGTGAGAGTTTCCTCTCTACTAAAAAGGATTCTAACATCCCTAGCTCTCTCACAGGACTGTAGCACAGACTTATCTTGAAAAGTGCACTCTGAACCCTGTAGTCTACAGAAAGGCAAACATTTGGAAGTACCATGGGGGAAGCAAGCACCCAACTCTGGGGCTTTTAGTCAGTTCTGATCACCTGTCTATCTCTTTTAGAAACTGAGGCTGACATTCCACCCTCACCCGCACCCCACCCTCATCCTCACTGTCTAATGAGCAAGCCTGCATTGGTGACAGAGTGTGAAGCACCCAGGGCCAGAGCAGGTTAAACAGATTTCAGATCTTACAACTCTTAGAACTCTGTTTCATTCCTGTTTCTTGTACGACCCCTCCCTCCAAATAATGATGGTTTTCTTTTCTTTTACTTCCTTTTCTTTTCTTAGAAACCCACCTTCCAGGGTGGCCCTATCACGTGCCTAGAGAAGTCAAACTCTCTAGGAGCTGGTGACCTAAGAAGGTTTTGCTGGACAGGAATAGTCTGGGCATAGCTAAAATGTAATGGCTAGCAGGACCATGGAGGGAGACCTTGTCTATTTTAAGCCAGAAAGGAGAAAGCAAAACAAAATAGACAAAAATAACCATACAAGATCATGGTTAAAATATCCAAACAGGGGTGTCTACAAAACAGGCATTGTTGGATTTGACATCGTATTTATGAAACACAGTAAGACATACCACGGGTATGAATCCTAACAATGCAAATGACCAAATAATTAGGGTTTTCCCATACTACTGGAACAAAGTCTCAACATCAATATTCAAGAATTTCTTGTAAGAAAGAGGCCAGCATGCTAGGCCACCACATCCCTGAGGTGACACCTAGGAGTTGAAATTGAGGAGGCCCTCAAAGATGGGAAGGTCCTGGGCCTAGAAATATCGCAGGTCTGCCTGCTGACACAGAAGCCTTGTAGTCTAAAGCAGTCTTCCCGAGACTGCATCATTTTGTAAGACTAGAGTGAAGCCTGCCTGTTGTCACTAAGGAAATGGGGTGAGGGAAACAATTGAGTCTTGCTATCTTACCAAGTGCTGTGATGTTCTCTCACTACCAGGGCCTTCAAGCAGACGCCGGGTGCTTTAAATCTCAGAATACTGCAGTGCAGCTCGGACGCAGCTCTGACAGTAGAGACTCTAAGGTTGTCTCTTGTGGAAGGCCACAGTCCCCACCACAGTTGCTCTCACTGCCAAATGCCAGTTACAAGTACAGTGTCTCTCGGGCCTGTGACACCTCTGACTAAAAAGTCACCAGTTCTCTGCTTCCCCATAACACCCTGGGTTCAAGAATCCACTAGGACGATTCCCTGAGCTCAGGAAAGCACTTTTGTTTGTGCTAATGGCTTTACTAGGAAGGATGCAAACCGGGGCCAGCAAACTGAAGCTGCACACACTGTAGGCCTGAGGATCCCAAACCGTGCACTTCTGTGTTCAGTCGTGTGAAATGAAGACGCTCCACCCTGCTGGTATGTCCCTGTGTGCAAGGAAGGTGCCGGCCTGAGCTTCAGAGGCTGGGCTTCTATGTTAGTGTTTCATTAGGTGCAATTGGAATTGATTCATCATCAGCCCCGTGACTGAACTTAATCCTCAGTCCAGCTTGCCTCTTCTGCAGAGGTTGGCTACATTCCAAGCTTCAGGGCCAGTCACAGGGCTGGCCCTTTTGATAGATGACCAGCTTGTCCCCTGAGTCATCTCATTAACATAAACTCAGGTGTGAGCCAAGGGCTCTGCAGAAGCAGCTCGGGCACTCTTATCTCTCAGTAGATTCCAGAGGGTGAGAGGTCATCTCCCACAACTTAGGGACAGAGGGCAGAAAAAAAAATCAACTTACAAGTCCATAGTCATAAATACTTTGGACCTGAGAGTCACCCATGTCTTCAGTGTGACTCTGAGTGACTCTGTGAACCACTCTCAGCCTCTATTTTCTCATCTAGAAAAAAAGTGACAACTTATCATTACACAAAGATAGGCCTCACTAGATAGAAACGTCGGCAGGCTACAACACGGCAAGATGATTTTTCTAGTCACTACACTGAACTACATAAAGGGAAACAGGCCAAAATTAACACTAGTAATATATTTGAGCAAATTATGGTTTCAACACTCAGCTAAGTCTTTCACACTGCAACCCAAGAAGGGTTTTTGAAATCTGAAATGTATGATTCAGAACTGCTTCGACTAGCTCTGGCGACCAGAGTCTGACAGGGCATAGCTACCAGGAGACTCAGGTAGAGCTGATTGTCCCCATTCACTAAGTCCCTGCTGAGTGCCAAAGTCATTACTATCTGGCCATGTTAACAGAAAGGAACACATGTTTGTATGCATGTGCATGCATTCACGTGGACAGTTAGTGACCAATAACAAAAACTGATGATTCTACAAGTTACATTGTACCAGAAAGTGAGCTATCTTCCTCAGAGATGTGAAACAGCCACTCTTTTCTGCAGAAAAGAACACTCCAATCCATTATCTGTAGAGAGTTCTGTTCCCAAGCCCACATGTCACATCAGCACATATTTCAATCCTTACAAAATCAAGTAGCCACGGAGAATGGCTTTTGATGGACAAACAACCCTGGAAGGCACCATGTGTCCAGAAGGTTCGAGAGCTCTGAAGAGCTCTGGGAAGGTAAGGAAGAAAAGCTGAGGGAAGGAAGGAGCTGGGGCCTACTGAGTCACAAAATGACGATCATGGTCCTCAAGGGTTGCTTTCAGAGTCACAAGCCCACTACCAGTCAGTCACATCCAGCCAGGAACCCCACTTCACAGTGTGGAAAAGCTGTACACAGAGAACCAGGAAAACAGTAGCTCTTAGAAGATGAGTATCAAGGTCATTATTTGGGCAGCTTTAGGGCAGCTTTTTACAGAAGATGTGGATGGTGGGCTTGGGAGATAGCCCAGTAGTTAAGTTCAGGGAGCAAAAGCATGGAGATGTGAGTTTGCAGTCCTTGGCAACTACATAAAAGCCAGGGGCAGCGGTACACACCTCAGGGGTTGGCAAAGATCTTAGAGCGGGGTTCACAAGCCAACCAGTCTAGCCCAAGTGTGACCCTAGGGTTCAGTGAGAGAGCAAATCTCAAATGTAAGTCAGAAGTCAGGTGAGATGGCTCAGCAAGTAAGGGCATGCTCCACACGTGTGAGTGCCTGAGTCTGATTCCTGGAGCCTGGAGTGAAGGGAGAGAAAAGACTCCTGAAAGTTATCCTCTGACCTTCACATGTAGAGTGCACGAACGTGTGTGCTCACACTTGCTCACATGTGCGTATGTGCACACACACATATACCACTTACATGTACAAAACTATAAGACAGAGAGGACAGAGCAAGACATGCAATGCTGACTCTTGGCCTTTAGACATTCATACAAACACGCATGGGACACACACACCTTTACCAATCTGAAAGCTCAATGCCTGTTGATGGTGGCAAGGCTGCCAGGCATCATCATCTGGGCATCTGCCTACTTCCACGAAAGCTCACCATGATGGACTGGGCCTCTAGCTCTCCTTCGGCTAAGAATAAAGAGATCCATGGAATAAGTGCAGACATAGTGGACTTTTACATGACATGCAAAATTAATTATAATAAGTTCAACCCAACATGTACTTTATCAAGGAAGACAAGCTAATTATCTGCTAGAGAATTAACTCCTATTTAAAGGGCACTTTACCTTTGCAAAAGGGAACTGATGGGAATTCTTCCCATTCTGATTATATTCATGGTCCTGTGTTTCTGAGTTTGTGTAAAGACTTTGGGGACCTTAGTGGACCTAAAAAATGGGACATGAGGGAAATGTGTGTGTGTGTGTGTATCTCAGAGTCTACCTTTTTTTCTGTTTGAACTGATGTTTCAGTGTGTTTTATTAAGGCCAATGAGATATCTGGGAGGGTAAAGGTATTTGCTGCCAAGCATGATAACCTGAGATCCTAGGACCCACATGATGAAAAGTGAGATCAGAGTCTCACAGGTTGAATTCTGTCCTCCACACTTGTGCTGTGACCGATGTGTACATACACATCACACACACACACACACACACACACACACACGTGCACACACACCCCAAAGGTAATAATGTATTTTATCAACAGTGTAATACTATGAGTGATTCAAAGAGTGGACTGTTTGTAATCCTAGCTAATCTTCTAGTTCCATAGGATATCTGACTGCTTGGGGCTTCCAAATGTCTCATCATGCCCCACCCAAAGAACAAACCCAGGATCACAGCTCATGTATCAGATGACGGATAACACTCGCATGCACACACACACAGGACTGAGCCAAGGGGCAGTGGGTCAAGGACAGGGACTTCCCTTAACACTGAGGACTTTGATTGGCAGCAGGATGTAAAAAGTGAAAGTGAATTAGGACAAGAGAAAAGACAAATCCCAACAAGCTGACAGCTAGCATTCATTCCTCTAAAGGGGGTCAGAGTAAGACAGAGACGCTTCAGAAGTAGGGGGTTCCATCCAGACCTTGCTCGGGTTTAAGATCCTGGATACACGTGTAACTTCCATTAAGAGGTCATTAGTTAAGCAGAACATGGCCACTAAACAGATGGCAGCATTGAAGAAGAAAATCTATGATGCCCATCCAGGAAGTAAGGAAGGCTACAGCATAAAGTGAGAATCAGCTAGAGTTTCTATATGAGACTCTCCAAAACATGCACATATATGGGTAAGGGATGAAGAGGATATGTAAAACTGAAACCAGGGTGGCAGGGCAGGACTAGTAGATCTTTTTTTTTTTTCCATTGTGAAATGTTCTTAATGTTCTAACAGTAAGTGTATATTAACAGCTTTGACTAGCGCTTTACTTTCTGCAGTTTTCTTAAAGAGAAACTGCATGCATCTTTTCCAGCATAGCAGCAACTCAGAAAAACAGCAGAACCTGTGTAGCCATCTGCTCATCTCACTCAAGTACTGACTCTTTTCCAAATATTGAAACAAGAAGATCCAGCAAGCAGCAAAGTTCTTCCTATTGCTTTAGTACAGATGTCAGATCATTTTATGAAACAATGCTACTTAATAGTCCTCATTTAAAAAAAAGTAGATAGCTTATAACTATAACTATTTTATATTATGATCATGGTGAGTTTTTAATCAAGATCAGCTTTTATCGGCTAGACATCGTTTACAGTACTTAAATAAACAACTATTTAGTATATCGCCCCCATCCCTTGCCTCCATCCCACGTGACCATCATCATCTCCATTCTCACAGATGTGGCAGCTAAGGCAAGGAAATGTTCCCTTGTCCAGGTGTGAAATGACAAGATCAAAATTCCAAGTCATCATCTGCCCCGGAATCTTGGCTCCTAACGACAAACTTCCACTTCCTCTGAAGAGAATTTGTGCATTTACAATAGCAAGGTTGAATACGTTATAAGGCAAGGCAGAATCATAGTTTCACCAAACAGCCCAGGAGGGTCAGGTCTGGTGGTGCATGACTGGAGCCTCGGCAGACAGGAAGTAGAAGCAGGAGGTTATCCTCAGTAACAGTGAATTCAAGGCCAGCCTGGGCTACATGAAACCCTGTCAAAAAGAGTGAGTGGAAAAAAGAAGTCTCCGAATAGAGGAGGGAGAGTGGAGTGGGAAGAAGGGAGGAGAGGGGACCTGAGTTGTTTGGGGTGAGGTGATAATACCTTATAGTTGGCTTTTGAGTTTCCATATTTCCAATATGTGAAGCTGGGTGCCTGATACTGAGACAGGAGCTTGCCTTAGAGCAAGCTACTCTCTATACAGGCTCTGAGGTCACTTAACTAACCACCCCCTCCAACTCCTAGTAGTATCTCAGCCCTGGACTGCATGAGGGAAGAACAGGCCAAATGGAACAGGAAAGGAAAGGTCAAAACCCAGCAACCAGGGAACAGTCAGGTGGTGGGTCTGTGGGTTTGTCTCAGAGGATTCCATTTCTCAAAGCAAAATGACGGCCTACTAGACAGTCATGGTTTACACACAGGATGGAAAATTTGTAATTAACGTCCCAATCCCCACTAACTAGACAGCAAAAGCCAGAGATCTGAGCACTCAGGGATGGAGTCACAAGGACCAACCACAGCTTCTGCTGACTCATTCTTCCTAGCTTTCCACCTGCCTTTTTTCTCCTGCATCTAGTTCCCACTATGGAGAGTGGGATATATTAACACTTAACACCTTTATATCAATATTATTAAGGCCCCAGACATTTAAACATTTACTAACTAGAAGCTCCATCATAAGATGCCCATGTTCACCATGTACCAGGTCAAGGGCCTGAATCTCTGAATCTAAGCCAATGGTATTCTGATGACACAGGACAATGACAGTATGGAAATCCTTCATAAATACCAGATATAACATCGCCATTTCAAAGGTTTCTCTAATTGAGTTACTACTAAAAACAAAACAAACAGAAAACCAAAAACTTCTGACACATTACACATTCGTTAAAGTTTCCAGAGTCTGAGATATAACCCGGGTAGAGATTTCTTGCGAAGTCAGCGTTAAGGACAGAGCAGGACACTGTTCTTAAAAACCACTGAAATTTTCACTTGAGGGCAGCCAAGGAATTGGGGGAAGGGAAGTTGTATTTAATGGAATGCACCTCCAAGACAAGACACTAGTCAGGGAGACCTAAGGCCCATCTTTATATAGGAATGTGAGAAGCCTGAAAGGTGCTTAGACTTGAAATCAAAAGAACAGTTTTTATGTTTGTCCATCTTCCGGGGCCTCTGCTGCCATGCCAAGTGCCCCATCACCAAGCACACATCCCACCCCTGGGCTTTCCTGCTCTTTTTTTTTTTTTTTTCCCCTTTCAGGGCAACTGAAGTCAGGAACAACTGGCCGCCAGTCAAAGACTAGAATAGTACATTAAAATATTACATTGAGAGAACCGTATGAGTCATTCTTTTTAAAATCTTACCATTTTTTTTCAAAGTGATTTCTTTATAAGGATGGAAGTACAAAACCCAAGAAAATGGTCACCTTTCTTCAGTAGCTGTCCTCTAAGAAGTCTGCTCTAGTATAACTATTTCAAGTTGGAAGCAGTGCAAACAGCCAGGAACTCAAGCCTGAGGGTGGAGACTGCAGCTGTCACCTGATCTCCAGGTTATGACTATACTCCCCCTGCCCTCAACACTCACACATGCCTCCCGCCCCCTCTCCATCTGATTTATTTTTCTTCCTCTCTCTTTCCAGTAGCAATGTCTGGTACTATTTAGTGCAGTGGTAGTGGATCCCGGGGCCATGATTCAAAGGGTGTGAGACTGTTCCTTCCATGGACTAAATAGAAGGCATTGAGCTAGGCAGGAATGTCCTACCCTTCATGGTGCTTCTTACGTCAGACACAAAATAAACTCACATGGGCCTGACACCATCCCTGGATCAGGCGTGTTTCTTCTACATACTTGATATTAGGAGTGGACAAGAGACACTCAGTGGGGTCCTACTCTCTGTGTGAGACAAGAAGCAAACCCTTTCTGGAAACACAAAGAACAGCTGGACTTGGTTTGTTTTTCCATGAAATTTAAGTCTGGGGTGGGGCTGTGAGGAAGCTTTTGTCATAAATAAAACATTAAAGAAGTCAGATCATGTGCTGAATCCACACCGACTTTCTCTTTGTACAGGCACTTCTTCTTTGCCAGGGCAGAACACAGACTGATGGTTTGCTAGTGATGTGTTTAGATGCTTAGCTGACAAGAGACAGACCTATGGTCATTCATCTTCATTGTCAATGTGACTGGAGTGAAAACTCAGTAGGAGTCATACCTCTGATGTGTCTATAAGAATGTTTCAAAAAGATGTAACGGTCCCACCTCATAGGCTGGGGTCTACCCCAGGGTAAAGAGGGAGAAAGTCTGGTGAACCCAGACAAGAGCAAACAGCTTCATGTTTCTGCCACCAGGCCTTCCTCAACATGATGGCCTTTCCCTGTCAAACCGTAAGCCAGAATAAAACCTTCCTCCCTTAGCCAGCTTTCCATTGGGAATTTCATCACAACAGTGAGAAGAACAAGTGCTTAGGAAGAAACTGCCTTTATCTTCCATGGAAGTTCCAAGCAGGCACAGTTGACTTCCTCTGCAAAGGAAAATCAACCTTCCCTTTCTTTAAGCCACATAAAATATGGGTCCTTGCTGGTGGAAGGGGAATACAGATTTACTTTTAAGTAATGGTATCTGACGTGGATATATTCTGAAAATAAACATAATGCAGAGATTGTATTCTTAGGTTCCAGACGAATACATCTATAGAAAAAAAAAACCATCATAATTAAAAAGCACTAGCAAGCTGAATGTAAAATTTATCCTTCGTTTATTTTACAATAAAAGTTTGTTTTAAGGCAGGGGCTCAACTATCGACAATAAACTTTGAAAATAAATGCCCACTCATTGTTCTCCTCTTTAATTTTTCTCAATTAGTGAGATCAGAATTTAAATCAATAGCACATATGGTATATGGTAAATGTAGCCAATGAAAATTTACTAAAGAAAGACTGTGAAGGGACCTAGAATCAGCAGAAAGAAAAGCATGCAGGTGAGCCTGTGAAGGACTACTTGACTAGGTTAAGTTGAAAAGGTCCACCCTAACAGTGGGTATCACCATTCTTGTGGGGTGGGGCCCCAGACTGGAGAAAACAGAGAAAGCAAACTGAGTGCAACCACCCATTCCTCTCTGCTTCCTGGCTCCAGACACCATGGAACCAGCTGCCTCAAGGCCTCCCCACCACATCCTCCCTCCACAGTAAACTGTATGTCCCTTTAAACTGTGAGTCAAAAGAAACCCTTCTGGCTTCTGGCTGGAGCATCTTCTCACAGTAGCAGCACAAAGAAACTCATTCGGGGATCTTCATCATATAGGGGGAACAGCAAAGGCTTTAGAACCAATGAGGGCTATGCTTTCATCCTAGCCTCATACCTCAGAGTGGCCCTTGAAAATATTTTTAAAAATTAATAGATAAAAATCGGCCAGAACCTTGTCTCTGAAGCACTGTTGACTAGCCTGTTTAGTTCGTGTGCCCGTTTTCTCACAAGGGACACACAGTGAAATTAAATACAGGTCTTGTTCCTATCAGGAACATGTCCAAACAGTTGAGGCTCAAATGACAAAGTTCCGCTCTGCTACCCAGAGGAACCCTGTCTGCCTCAACTGCAGCGGCAGAAAGAGCATGTAATATTTCCCTTTCCATTAAAAACAACAAATCGTTTCTTTGCAGGCTGCAGCCTTGGAAAGAAATTCTGTAGGCCCTTAGTGTACTTAGAGAAAGCTAGAAACAGTCTTGAAAAAGAAAGCAGAGAAAACAGCACAAAGATACTTAGCAGAATAACATCTCCTGAAGATAAACCATCCCCTAAACAAGCTGGGAGGTGGGGCATGGGGAGGGGATGAAGAAAACACGTGGTTGCCCTCAGGCACACACAGTCTAAAGCTCCAGGATGCTCTCTTCCTTACATTTAGATAGCAAACACTGACAGAACATATTCTCCAACTGCACACAGTGCTTCACACACAGAAGGGACTATTAGTTATGAGATCTATGGTCTAACCCCTCTACCTACCAGCTTGTACTACCATGATGCTACCTGTCAAAGAGCTGTTAGTATCAGTATCTGAGATACTGAACTGTAGTGGTTTTGGTTTTTGTTTGTTTTTGCTTTTTTTTTTTTTTTTTTTTTTTTTGCTTACAGCTCTGGGGATCAAACCCTTGCACCTGCTGAACAAGTACTCTACGGTTAGATAGCCCTGTCCCAACCCTTTATTTGGTGTACCTTGCATATTTTTTTTAGCTCTTCCTTAAAATATTAAATCCCTAAGAAAATGCGATTAAATCAATGCTAATAGTTGGCCCACATTCCAGGACCTAGATAAAATCTCAAATATAAGGTACTGGTTTCCAAAATCCTTTAACTTAAGTCTTTTTTTTTTTTTTTCCTGGATGAAAACTTGAAAACCAGAAAGGTACTAGTATTCAAAATGACTAAGTGGATCATTTTATTTCATGTCTTACACTATTCATGGGATGCTGCTGTTATGTGGTAATAATGTACACACATACATCAGTCTATGGACCTGGCAAGACCTATTTTAGCACCAAGGACCAAGGCTCTGAAATTAATCACGCATGTGACCTTGGATTAGTCATAAACCTCTCCAGGCCTCATTTCCATAACTGCATAACGAGCTTGAACTAGATCAATGGTTTTCTGATTTCACTGTGCAGGAGAATCATTTGGGGAGCTTTTCAAACCCTTGGCATGTGTGCAAGCTGTACCCTAGACCAAATGAATCAAAATCTTTGGTGGGAGAGGGGGGTCAGGGGAAGGAACCTGAGCACCAGAGACTGTCAATCATCTGCTAGTGACAGCATAGAATCAACAACCTTCCAGAGTTGATGAGAAGACCATTCTGAGAATCAGAATTTCATCCTTAAGCTGAACATGGTGGCACATGTCCATAATCCCAGCATTTGGGAGCAGAGGGAAGATGGCGGCTGCAAGTTCAAGGCTAGCCTGAACTCTACAGCGACCCCGTCTCAAAACAAAAACAAACAGATTATCTTCAGTGTGTAGTTAGTTCTTTGGTACCAAAGTGGATATAGTTGTCTAAGCACTATTGTGTGGCCATAATTTATGCCCAAACTGCTCTCCAGGGATCTTGGAGAATGGGGATGATTGCTGATCACAGCTGAGAAGATCTGAGGAAATATGGACTGCTACAGAGACCTCCCTGGCCTCTGAGGGTCTCTGCCCAGGGACCTCTTCTGGCCTTGCCATCTCATCAGACCACCTGGTGGGTTGGCACAAACAGACTAAGCAGGGAAACACACCTCATCACCCTTCTCCTGACTCACGACTCCTGGAGAAACGTGCTTTAGACATGTAACTAGGTGGGCTGCTCTCCTGTCCGTTTCTTGGCCCTGTGCAAATGTTTGCAACCCATGACTACCACCCACCACACTGCCAAGAGTTTCCTGAACTCATCTTTTGACAACCCAGGTGGCTGATCCCACTTCAGTTCAACCCAGGCTGGTTCATAGATGTGAACTGGTAATGACCCAGAGACCTGGGTTCAGACCAACTTGTCCTTTCCCTCTATTTAAGTTGCGAGAGCATCTCAAAGGCCAGGGGCTTGGCTTAGATGGATGGACCACTCTTTACACACATACTCATTACCCCAAACCAGGAAGAACTATCTACTCACACAACAGGGCACGCCTAAGCCTCTGGGAGGTCACCACTGAGGGGTCACCCAAACTCCATAAGCACGTGCGCTGCAATGTCATGGGAGAACCTACCTTTAAGGAGCAGAGGGGTAAGGACAGGGACAGAGGGAGGTGGTGCTCAAGTCTGTTTGTCTTTCATTTAAACTGCAATGAGGCAAGGAGGGCAGGCAAGTCTGTGGTCCTTCAGAGGACCATTCAGGAAATGAGCAAGCATCAGCTCTTCTTCCCTCACACTCCAGCTCCTCGTTGGCACTCAGGGTTGGAGCAGCCCACACCCCTCCTCCCTCCACCTACCCTTTTATAGTCAGACTACAATCCTCCTTCCAAAAATAAATCGAGGAGCGGCCAGAGGAGACAAAGTTGAAAAGTTTTAGACTTTCGTTATTCTATCCAGGACGTTAGCTGGACAGATTTATCATTTCATTTTCCTAAGCTCCCCTACAAATAAATAATTCTAGGGTATGCCCAAATTACTCAGCCTCTTGACCCAACATGTTTTTGCAATTACTTGGCACAACTGTATGCTACTTAAATTAGGTAACAGTCACCAGGTTATTTTTAGACCCTAGCAACACATACACACACATACAAACACACACACACACACACATATTCAGGCACACAGCTAGACCTAGGGTGTTGTACCCCCGGGAGAGAAGGGGACAAACTATGTTTTGACTGGCATATTTCAATGCACAGAAATATTGCCGAGCTACATGGAGAACACTTTGCAAGCCTTCCTGAGTGAACATCACAAGCGCAATTTCAGTGCCTCGCCTTCTTTTTACCAATGAGGAAGCCAAAGAACTAAATAAAGGCTTTAAGCAACTTGCCCAAGGACATCAGATGGAGAAACCTCGTATCCGCAGGCCCACTGATCGCTATTCTTCCTACGTTTCTCTACTACTTCTGACAGATCTAATATTTGGCATGTAGCCTTGAGTACCAATCAGGCATTCGGAATTACAGTTACAGGAATAAAATAAGTTTGCAATGTAGATGTGCCTTAAAAGAGCAGACAGAGCAAGGAGAGATATATTACTCCCCCAAAAGAAAGCCGACTAAGAGGACTTCCCCAGGGTCTCTAGTTTCTTGGCGTAGCCATTCAGTCATGAAACTCTGCACTGCTTACTAATGAATATTTCAGAATCTATTTTGACTAAGAAAAACTGTGAGACCAAATCTGCTCTTTATTCAGGACTTAAAAGGAAGGTTTGCAAGCTTTGGGTGGGTGTGTATAACACGAACTTACATATTTTTACATACATGCCATCTTTACATTGAAAATAGTTCAAGTGTGTTTGTATATTTTAATAAAACGTATTTCTAATATGAAAATGCATAGCAGAGAGTAGGGCAAAGTTTTTAGTGTAAATCTCACTCCCTTGCCTGACTCGTTCCCTTTGCATCAACCTTTTTAAGCTATTTCTCTGTCAGTCTTTTTACTCCTTACCTCCTACCCCCACAACCCCTTCAAAAAGCCTCTGGCATAGAGCAGAATTATAGAAATCCACAGCAGACAGTCTACCATTGCTTTGTAAGAGCACACAGCAAGTACAGGCCTGGACTCTGACATACCAATTGAACAGGCAGAGATAGACCCTGAGGGGGGTGTCTCCAGGAAGGGGTGGGAAGCCTCTCCTTAGACTCAAGAACCAGTCACTAACAGTGGCATTCCACAGTTGAAGAATGCTCCTGGGTAGGTATATGACACAAAGTATTTAGCTGGGGGGAAAAAATGTCTATACCACTCTATTAAATACTCCCAGCTCAATTAAATATATAACTCTCAACATTGACGATAAGCGTAAGGCATAGAATATTTCAAAAACAAGGAAGAGAAGACAAATAGGGGAAACACATGTTTAATCTGGTTGGTAATAAAGGGTGTTCATTTTGAAACTTTTAATCGTAAAGTTTGAAAGGCCATGGCTTCTATGAGGGACCAGTAGGAGACATGCCCTTCCCACATACATAAAGGACAAATAATTTCCCTGACCCTAGCGATGTTCGAAAGGATGGTAGCTTTACAGATGTCACAGTAGAACAGCACCTCTCATTTTAGAAGGTCAAGGACTGTTGAGCCTCCTTCCTTGATCAAAACAACCAACATTAGGTGGAAAGGGTTACAATTCTGTCAAAGACTGAATCCCTAAAGACGTATTCATTTGAGTCACTCAGATGAGATTGACCAGAAGCAAAGGTCTGGTGCCATATATCCTTTGGTGGGTAAGAATGAGCCAGAGACTACAGTCTCAGACCTAGGTCACAGCGGGGCGGGGACTATAAATTAGAACAGTAACTTAATCCCAGGGGCTTCTGTGCCTCCGATCAGATCAGTTTCGTCCCAACCTGACACTGCCTGACTAAAATGGCAACCCAGCCGCCACTGAGCTGAACAGGCAGCTCCAAAAATGGAGAACGTGGCATTGAAACTGAGGGACATAAAAGTTGGAACAGGAGGGTAGCAACCGGTGTTTACAAACATGAACCAGAGTCTCAGATGGATCAGGCATCTTTGAGAAAGAGGAAAAAAAAATCTCTGAAAATAAATCAACAAGGCCAACCACATAGTCTAACCATCTACCCCCCAGCAGCCACAGGCTCCCTACAAAATTCACTCATTCCAAAATGGTACCACTCCCGCACTAGCTGAAATACAATCTTAGCTCACCAACAAGGTGAGACCTAAAATAAACCTCAGAAGACAAGCCAGACCAGGAAGTCTGCTTGATCCACTCAAGAACCTAGGAGAAGCTGCACACCATGCTTGTTGAGAGAAAAGCACCTCATCCTCCACCTCAAGGGCCCTCTGAAACTAACCTCTGGTTTGATCAGAGAAGAGGGAACAGGGGACTCAATGTCCCATCTCCTCTTCCTCTTCCCTATCTTTGTCCTGATTTTAGGCCATTCCTCCCAAAGGTACCAACTTAATAATGATAACAAAGTAGACGACCGGACCTTTACTCCTGAACTATATATTTTCAACCAAATTCCAAGATAGTTGAAGAAAAATTCCCCCCCTCCCCAAACTACAAATAACCCAACCTCTACCACCAGAGCGTCTTCCGAGCTGGCCGCCACGGTGTCGAACCAATCCGAAATGACGGGCCCTCAGCGCAGCTGCCCAGGGCGCCTGGTGGTGAGGTCAGCAGCGTATCCTGCCCCGCCCCACTGAGGCAGTCTTTACTCTGACACTGACCTGACGAGCAAGCCCAGGCTGCTGGGATCCTCAGATGTATCTATGGGAGAAGGGTAGAAGAATCTCTTCTTCCTCAGCAGTGCCCAAGAGAGAGACATTTCTCAGCAACTGATGGGCCATCCCTCAACCCACCAAGCTCCCCAGCAAGAGAGAGGATAGATCCACACGTCCTAATCAGTCCTGTGTTCGAATTTAGAGCCATCGTAAACTAAGTTGTCTGCTTATTCCTCACAGATTACATAGAACAAAAGGGCTGATTTTTACCAAACCTATCCTATCTACAAGAGAAAAAAAAAGAAGCCCAAAAAGCAATTTGCTACAAGTGGGAAATTTGCAGATGGTGTTTTCTCAACTGTATTTAAAAAAAAAAAAAAAAAAAAAAGACAAGGCAAGAGAATGCCAAGAGAAGAGCAGCAGGCTAAAGCCACGGGGAGTTTCTAAAAGTCAACCCAATGAAAATTCAGAAGAACATAGCTACACAACAGAATCCTGACATATTTGTGACTCCAAGAAAACTTACTGCCACCGCCATGACAGTTCCCAGAGCTTCTAGAACTGTGTGGAACTGTGAGTCCACATGCCCGAAAGAAAGCTACATCTCTGTGACAGCTGTCCACAAAGGTGGCAAAGGATTAGCGTGGGAAGGGGCATTATATAGCAGAAGATGATTAAGCCACATTCCTAAGAGCAAGGAGAACGGTTAGCGCTGTCCCGAAAAGACCAATCCTAGCTGGCTTCCCTAAGCAGCCAGCCTGTCCCAAGTTAAGTGTGAAAAGCATTCAAAGGAACCCAGCACCACTGGTGATCAATAGATCACCCTTTAGTGCTGGAGTTGGGCCACCCCACCCCACCCCACCCCCACACACAATGGTTCAAAACACAAAAAGAAGATAGTTATCACTCTCCATCATGACCTGGTAGATATTATAAGAAGAGTGATTCTCAGAGCCCAAAAGGATAGCATTGGAGACAAAGATGAGCAAGTGGGCCACGCACATAGTCAGGGCAACACTGTATGTTAGAAGCTCAGAGAACACTGCATCATCTATTCCTTTTGGGGGTGGGGGAGGGTTCCTGTCATCATAGTTATCTTACACTAGAGGAACGTGATGCATGCATGACTCCTTCTAGGGAAGAAACAGAAGCTAACTGTTGTCAGGTGACACCAGAAAGAATAGTGTAGGGCAGTTCATATCTCTATTCTCTGGAGCTTCCTCAGAGGAATGGGTGCATTTGGAGAGAATTCACACTTTCAATAGGATTTTAAGATAAAGATGTGTTCCTTTGTTGAAGATGACTTTATAAGCAATGTGAACATCAAGGCAATCAGGTGAGGAAACAGGAAGAGTTTCTCCCACAAAGGACTGGCACCTGTAGACGCAGCCTCCTCTGGTCCATCAACATTTGTTAGGTCTTGAGTGACAAAAACTTTCCAACCCACTCACCAACTGAAATAGAGCTACCAGAGAAGGCATGACTTGAGATACCATCTTGGTTGTACAAGGTGCCTTCTGCAAACCATCTCGAGTGAAATTGTCTTAGGCAACACAGAGTGGAAGCCAGATCAAAGCTGAGACTCAGATCTGAATATCAACTCATTGCTACTTGGGTTTTCTTAATATACTAAAATAATAAGAAAAGGGTAGAAGTGAAGACAAGAAGAAAGGCTATTTTGGTTCATGGTGCCTAGGGGATAAGAGAAGGCTGCCAATTGTAAGACAATCTCTTGGGGGCACCTAGCTGATCAGGACGGATTTGAGGAAGGAATGTCGGGGGAGGGTGGGGTGAAGGGAGAATTATTACCTTTCAATACCAGGGGTTCTTTGCCTTCTCTCTTCAGGGACTCGAGGACTATGTGAAGTGGTTGGGATGGTGTCACACGGCTCGGCTCATTGGTATTCTCATCATAAACTATAATTTCTTTGGAAAAGATCCTCTTGAAAGAGTCTTTGCCTTCTCTACAGGAAATCAAGTCTAAGACAGTGATCTTGCCCTGCTGCAGCCTCCGCCGGCTGATCTTATCGGCACAGTTAATATGGACAGCTCCTTGGATGTGACTCTTGTTGTACTCCATGAAAGGTCTGCAGTCAATGATGACAGGGCCCTGGCTGGACAAGTGACTCTTGCTGCATTTGGTCATCTTCTTCGCCAAGTCATTGGGGTAGATGATTTTGATGCTGGCTAGCTGCTTGGGAGTCCCCGACACGGGGCTACCCACCCCACCCGATGGACTTAAAGAGCCTGTATTTTCATTGTTGTTGACCATCTGGTTAACAGGGCAGGTGGTCGAGGTTCCTATGGTGGTGGTGGCAGTGCCAGCAGCAATGGCTTGAGTCTGAGCCTGGTGATCTTTGTCGTAGGTTGCCACAGTGCAGCAGCTAGTGCTGCTGCATCCGCAATTCAGGGAGCGGGCAGAGCCGCTGGATGAGGGCATATACGTCAGATTCGCAGCCTTGAGGGTCACGACGGCGGTGGCAATGACAGGAGCGTGGCTACCGCTGCCTGGGCTGGCAGAGCCAAGGTAGCTAGAGTCTAAACAAAGGTTGAGATCCTGAGGTCGGACAGGCCTGGACAGTGCCACTACTACCCTGTCGTCTAAAGGAGATGGAGGCATGAGGAGGCTGAAAACTGGCAATTCAAGAAGAACTCAAGAGTCTGTAAAGAAGGGGAAGAAAGAAAGAAAGAAAGAATAAAGTCACATGACATAAAAGCCAGTCTCAACCAACCCCCGGGAGAGACCTCTGCATGTCTCTGAGCAAATTCAAAGTCCTTCTAGGTGCCCTTGGTCATGATACTATCAAAGGCTAAAATCCACTTTGATATAGTCAGAGAGGATGCATGCCTAAGGAACCCCATCCATTTGGATGCTAAGTCAAAGGTTAAAATTGTTAGAAATGGTAAAGACACCTCCTTTCATGGACCTGCATCAAAGTTCAGCCTTAGTGAAGGTACAGGCAGAGGACTGAAAACAGTGAAGGCAGACAGGGAGTCTCTTAGATTTATTCCGGGCCTCCTCTCCTGCGCAGAAGTCTATTTCACCTGTGATGGATGCATCTGTCCACCCTGGCATGTACTGTATTTCATTTCTTTCCCCAGAGCCAAGGCAAAGAGACAAGCAAGAGCATTGTTGGAGCTCACAGAGATGCACAGAGATGCACAGACATGCTTGGCAGCTACGTTTACATGAGGGCTAGATGCCAACCTTCTGCAAATCAGAAGGAATGTGTCTCCCTAACTCCATCGCCACGGCCTCAAGCTAATCTTGCTTTCCATACTGGTGGGTCCTTTGCAAAGCTCAACATCACCCTATGTAAAGCTCACATTAGCCTCTCTTCCAAATCAAATCAAGCCGGATGCCTGCCTTACACTATGAATAACTGTCCAAAACCCCAACCCAGGCTGACCCATGACCATGATCCATTCCTCTGTGACCCTACTCATCCTTACCCCTCTCTGTGCTGTGCCCCTAAGCAAATGACAGCTTGGGTTTCATTCGGGTAGTACAGACTTTGCATCTCCATTGGAGTGGCAACTTTGTAAAAAAAAAAAAATGTTTCCCTATACTGATATTCTTCTTGGAAACAGCATGCATTCCATGAGGGCAAGCTCACTTGTCCCTTTACCACAGACAGGCTAATCGGGAAGCTCAGAAGTAGTGCCCACAGGGGTTACCTCTGCCTCCTCCGAGGGTGCCTGCAATGGGTCACTGACCTCCTCCCTAGGCATAGCCACTCTATAACATAGCAATTCTCACTCCTCTACTAGAGAAATCAAACCCCAAGCAAGAGCCACTCATCTAAACGAACTTTAAGAGCTGTCTGGAAAAACATCAAGAATCATCGGTCTATTCATGACCATCACTGTTCTCTGAGACTGAGCCAAAGTGTCACCAGTGAAATCCACACACGCACACCCAGGAGCACGTACCCACCCGTGTAGGCATATCCCTACTGACTCGGGTTTCTCTCACCCACCTTTGGTTGGGAGCAAAGGAGCCAACCTCCTGCCTCCCTCCTCCCTCCCTCTGCCTCCCTTGCGTAGTATTTTTTTTTTCAGAGAGAGTACTATTCCAGAAACTGTAACTATGTCCCAGCTGGACCATGAATGCAGTCAAAGTCTTTGCTATTGTGTTGCCTGGTAGGGGGCATCTAGGATCAGTAGTCCATTCCCTAGGAAAGGGACCCAGGAACCACTTTCCAGAGACACAGGCTGAGACCCGTACCTCTACACTGTGCTGCTCTTAAACAGGCTGAGTGCACGGAGATCTGCATCCCTGCAGCAGATAGCTCCAAAGCCATCCAGTCTGGCCCGGGAAACCTCCCACAAAAATAACACTATCCCCCTATCCCCTTCCTCGCTAATCTTTCTTCCAGCACTAACAGGGACTGAAGAAAATGCAAGTGGTTAAAGAATGCTCCTTCCCCACTCCTGGGGCACGTAGCATCCCTCTTCCAAGCCACCACTGAGCATCAGCAAAGCCTTGGGCTTTGAAAACTGCCATAAAGCATCTTAACCAAACCAAAACTCATTTTCCCCCTTCATCCCAGGGCAACCAGACCCAAAAACCTAAACCTTAGGACCTTCCTTACCTGATGTGGGTCTATCTCTGTCTCTGTCACTGTCTGTCTCTGTCTCAGTCTCTCTCTCTCTCTCTCTCTCTCTCTCTCTCTCTCTCTCTCTCTCTCTCTCTCTCTCTCTCTCTCTCTCTCTCACACACACACACACACACACACACACACACACACACACACACACACACACACGGAACACTCCACCCTCCAGCTCTGAGTGACTGTGATGTCTTCCACTTACTTCATCAATAAGCGGAGCCCTCTACCATCTGGCGCCCGCTCCAGCTATGCGCTCGCGCAGTGCGCCCCCATTCACTCAGCTTCATTGATCCTCAGCAGCAACACAGAGTTACTTTCTCTTTTGCTACAGCGTAAATGTAAGCTTTTGGAGGGGGCGGGGCTGCCTCCGAGCGACGGCGCAATGCGCCAATGAGGACCCACAGACCGCCGCCCGCTACATCACAGTGGCCTTTGACCAATAGGAGCCCGAGGAGGGCGGAGAAAGGGGCGAGGCCTCCCCGCGGGATGGAGGCCCGCTCAAAGGCGCTTGTGGGTTTGGTGTGTTAGAACGCCGGTGGTGATGTCATTGGCAACCAATCAAAAACTTAAAAGTGCTAGCCCGGGCCCGCTTGGAGCAGCGGCTCTCTATTTACATGTAAACCTAGGCAGCAGTACGCGGTTAACCCTTCCCGGGACTGAAGTGTCAATGGCTTGCTCTGGTCGCTCCGGCTGAAACTGGTTCTTCTGACCCTCCCTCGCCCCCTGGTGCGGACATCAGCCTCACGGGGTCTCCATTCCACCTTTTGACTCCAAGTGGAGTGTCCGTCCAACTTTCCCGAGGCCGGAGACGACTCGAAGCCGGGTCCCTCCATGGCTGTGGCTGCGCCGCGCGGGATGTGAGCTTGCACAGGGCCGGCCTCCCCGCAGCCCCGCTTGGCCCGGCCCGCAGATGTCGCTGCCCCTCCGGCTGCCCTACTGTTCTCCCGCGCGGCGGCTGCGCGCCGTGCTCCTGTTCCCCTACTTCCGTGCCCCTGTCACTCCTCCGCCGTCCCCAGCCTGTTCTCAGGAGCCCGACTCCGAACCCGAAGGCGGCACTCCGGAGAGCTACACGGAGGAGGACGCCTGGCTCAGTTCGGGTAGCCACTGGGGGCCCGTGCTGAGCAGCGGCAGCGTGGGCTCCGTCCCGCAGAGCTGGGCGTGGCCGGGCCCTCCGAACACCCCGCAAGCTCCGCAGCCTCGGCACCGACCTTCTCCCACCGCGGTCCCGGCTTCTTCCTCGGCCACCTCCCCTGCCGCGATGTTTTGGAGCCCTCAGTCCATCCGCCCCCTGGCGCTGGGTCGCCCCCGGCCCTCAGTGGCGCAGGGCCCTCGGCGAGCCAAGGAGCGCCAGCCTGGAACAGCAAGCGCCGGCGGGAAGGAGCCAGAGCTCGGGGTGAACAGCCAGAATGAGCGGCGCTTGAGGAGCGTGGAAGGGCCCACGCCAGCTCTCCCTGTTCCCAGAACTTTGTCCATCAGAGGGGTCGCTGGTCGTGGCATGTGCCCGGTGAAGAGAAGTGGGAAGCTGAGCAAGCCTGCCAGCGCCTTGCCAGAAAAATACCAGGGAAGGTGCAGAAGAGTGACCCTGGAATTCAAAGGAGTGGAAAAGCCCTGATGAAGTGTGAAGAAGTTGCATCAAAGAATCCTAAAGCAATAGAGCTTTTTATACCTCCCTACCCCCTCAGAGAGGAAGACCAAAATGTGAAGTAATTGAAGTGAAATAAAACATTATCAGCTCTGTGGAAGGTTCAGATGTCCTTAATGATGGGAGGTGTTTGCGTTAGACCCCATACATTCTTTCACCATTGATGTTGATATAGGATCAGAAGGTGTCCAACCATCACCTTCTCTGGCTAGCTCTGTAAAATTAGCGTTATCTCCCTTGAGTTGAGTACTTCTACACAAGTGCTCATTGGTGTTGCAAAAGGATTTTCTCTGTAGCTCCATTCTGTCCACACACCCAAATACACAACACCCACATCTGAATGTTTACACATTAGTGTCCAGGACACCCCATTTGGTCCTTAGATCTTTGAGGGTCAGGATTAGGCTAGCGGAGGAGTTAGGCAGTGTGTATTTTCCATAGAACCCAGAAAAGAAGTTCCCAGTGCAATTTTGTAGGCTTGTAGCTTAAAGGTCACAGCCTTTCTATCCCTGAGTATTTACTGGATGTGTGTACAATGGGGTCCCCATTTTAGTTTGGGGGTATTAGGTCTGACGATTGTCTTTCCAGCCACATTCGCTGTGTTCATCGCTGTCTACACTTGTAAAATGCAAGTTCCCTTGCCCAGAAAAAGGTGAAAAGATGCTTGTGGAAGTGATTGGGGTACGTATGGTAGGGCGAGGTTCTCCGTTGATTAAAGGCTCAGGAGGGTTGTGTTTGCTTTAGGATGGAGAAGCCTCTGTCTAAAGGTCCTTACAACCCATAAATTGTGGTTCACAAAGCCTGGTGGGGGCAATGTGAAAAAGAAACGGACTCATTTACTGAGATGATTATTATAGTTTCAAACTAATAAGTTAATAGTAATTCAGTAAACTAAAAGTCTATCATCCAGGCTGAAAAATTGGGAAAACTGACAAAACTACTCATCAATCAAACCTGAAACATTGAATGATCTCCATACATTAACATATGCATAGATAATTATCAGATCGTTAACATATGCAAAGATATGAAGGCTTTTTAATTTAGGCAGCAGTTTGTGTAGCTATATTCAAAGAAGTCAGATTTCAGATAGTTTTCTCCACTCACTGCTCCTGGATTTTGTGCAGAGAGGTGATTTCAATTACTGATTTGGAGTCATAATGTAAAAGTACTTTGTAAATCTTAGTCTTTAAGTATGGGATCAGTCAGCAAAGGGCCATGAACACAATCAGTATCAAATAGCCAGTTTTAGTCCCAGAGAAAGAGTAAAGCATCTTCATAGCCCTTGGGCTCTGTAGTATGCTACTGCTGGCCTGTAGCTTTGTTCCTATAAACTCTAAAAGGCATATGGTTTCTACCAGATGCCTGTGCTGTGTGTTAGAGCTAAGAATGAAGCTAACTGTGGCCAAGATCAGAGACAGAAAACAGATACTGTTACACGGATATGTTCAAGAGGTTAAGTCAGGTGTTCGGTGGCAGAATGGTGAGGTCTTCACCCTGAAGGTGAAGATAGATTGCTGGAGATTCTACAGTCAAGTCAGAGAAAGGTAATTTGGCTATATTAAGTCCCCAGGTAAAGGTGGCATTCAATCAACACATAGGGAAGGCACTGAGGAATAGAAAGTGAGGAAGTAGGTTCTACAGTCAAGTCAGAGAAAGGTAATTTGGCTATATTAAGTCCCCAGGTAAAGGTGGTATTCAATCAACACATAGGGAAGGCACTGAGGAATAGAAAGTGAGGAAGTAGGAGATGAAGCATAGGAGTAAGCCTGGGAAATACTTTACAACGCTCTGTAGCCTAGGCTGGGGCTGGGGGGATCCCTGGAGAAGGTGGCCACAAAGGTCCACTCACATGTTGAACTTCAGTCCTCAATGTGATGTATTAAGGGGCAGACACTTTTCTGAGGTGATAATGTCACGAGGGCAGAGCTTTTGCGAATGGCGCTGGAAAAGGAATTCTTCTGTCCTTTTTGCCCTGTGTATATGTAGTGTGTATTTCTTCCCAATTATATAGTAACACGGTGCCATCTTGGAAGTAGAGGCCAGGCCCTCACCAGAGGCCTTCCTAATCTGTTTCCTCTGACTCAAAAACTATGGGAAATCAAGTGTTTTAACAGCAGAGACTGAATTAGTCATCAGGCCTTGTGCTTAGTCATTAGGAGCAAGTAGTAGCCCTAGAGGAAGGAGTATCTATCTTCACTACTACCTGTGAGTAGCAAACATTTGTAGTGTAGAATAGTGGCCACTTATATGTGACTTTGAACAGTCGAAATATGATTTGTTGGAACCAAGACACATCAAATTTAAAACACACATTGGATTTTGAAAACTTGTGAAACTCATAAAGGATATTACGTGTGGGTTGCTTATGTTTAGGATATGCCAGGTTACATAGCATGTTATTAAAATTAATTTCACTCATCTTTTCGGTCAAATATGATGAGGAGAGTGCTTAACATGATTTATTCACTCCATTTTTGCTGGATGACACCATTCTAGAACCTGCCATGGCTGCTTTAATCCGAAGCCATTTGGATGTCGAAGAAGATAATCACTCTACCAGGATTTCAGAGACCCTAGAGGCTATCTGATAGGATGAATTAGAAGTGGGGCCTGGTGACAGGGAGTGGAGACTTGCAGTGGCTCTCTATGACCACACCCCAACCCTCCCCCCAACTTGACACAGGTATACAGAGCTACAGATGGGGGGAGGGGCATGCTTTACTCAAGAGACCACAGAGCAGTCTTTCTTTGTAAGACAGAGCCTGACAGCTCCATCTGTATTGTTTGTGTATCCTTGAAATCAGTTTACCTGCAAGGCAATTAGAGACCCAGAGAATAAAGCCAGCATAAGCCAAAACCATGTTTGATATGGGGACTTGGCCCAGACATCTCTTTAAAACTTTAGCCTGACCTCCACTGGCCACAGACAGGCTGGACAGGTGAGTCCCAGTCTCCTTGTCTTCACTTAGGCAGCAAGACCCCTTTCTTTGAAGCTGTCTTTGCTCCTGCTCCATGGACTGCCACTGCCTTGTGATGTCATAAGTATCTGTTACTCTTTGTCAGAAGAGCATTCTGGTAGGCCCAAGGATCTTGATAATACTTAATGTATGAGTCATGGCTGTAACTGATGGCTTCTAATTATTACCATGTGTTGCTACACTGAAGACTGTACGTACACATTTTCCCCCGTCAACAAGCTGAACCATCGGGTTTCATCCTTAGAAGTCACTGCAAGGGTCAGGCTCAGAACTGCAGGTGATCTTCCTGAGGTAGGGTACTGGAAGGGAAACAGGTCTTGTGTGACATTGCTAACCACTCTAGGACTTCAGGTCTAAACACAGGTTGAACATTCTCAATCTGAAAATACAAAATGCTCCCAAATTTAACACATTTTGAGCACCAATATGATGTTACAAATGGAAATTTCTAAATGCAGGCGTGTTAAAAATGGACATGGCTCAATGGTTAAGAGCACTGACTGCTTCTCCAGAGGTCCTGAGTTCAATTCCCAGCAACCACATGGTGGCTCACAACCATCTGTAAAGGGATCCGATGCCCTCTTCTGGTGTGTCTGAAGACACTTACAGTGTACTCATATACATAAAATAAATAAATCTTTAAAAAATGTTTATAAAATCACCTTCGGGTTATGTGTATAAGGTTTGTATGAAGCATACATGAGGGAACTGAAGCACTGACTCGGATGTTACAGAATGCTTGCAGTTCTTGCAGAGGACCTGAGTTCTGTCCCTAGCACCTACACGTGGCAGCTCATGACCAAATTTACTTGCAGCTCCAGATGCTGCGGTACCTTCTTCTGGCCTCTGAGAACACTTTTACTCTTGTGCACATGCTCCCATAAAGACACATATTCTTTAAAAAAAAAAAAGAATTATAAATGAGGGCTGAGGAAATAATGCAGTGGGCAAAAGTGCTTACTGGGTAAGCTAAGGACCCAAGCTTAGATCGCCAGCACCCACCAAGCAGTGTGTGCCCATGACCGCTGGGCTGAAGGAGGAACACAGGCAGATCCTGAGGCTCACTTCCCAGTGTGTCTAACTGAAGTAGTGAACTGCAGGGGCAAGAGGGGCAGTGAGAGACCCTATCCTAAAAAGTAAGGTAGAAAAATGCCTTAAGATGACATCTCAGAGGCTGAATCTGAGAAGGCTCAGCAGTAAGAACACTGGCTGCTCTTCCAGAGAACTTGCATTTGATTCCCAGGACCCACAGTGTGGCTTACAACCATCATAACTTCTGTCCCAGGGGAATCCACTACCCTCCTCTGGGCTCCATGGGTCCCAGGTATGCAATACATACATACATACATACATACATACATACATACATACATACATACACACATACACCTCCCATATACATAATATTTAAAAACATAACACATATGTTCACTCCTGACCTCCACACATGCCCTCAGGGATGAACATACCCATATGTGAACATGTATGAACAGACAGTAAAGAAAGAAATTTAGCTCTCTTGGTTACTTTTTCAGTTGCTATTATCTAACAGCATGACGAAAAAACTTACAGAAGTCAGTTTATTTGGGTTTACAGTCCAAAAGGGATAAAAGTCCATCACGATGAGCACAGGCATGGAAGCAAGCAGCAGGCTTAGCAGGAACAGGAAGTTGAGAACTCACACATTTAACACAAAAGAGCAAACAGGAAGTGGAGCAAAGGAGAGGGAGAAGGGAGGTTGGGATCAAGGCACAATCTCTAGGACATGCCAGAGAGCTGGGATGGGGAGAGGCCCTAGAGGGTCTATGAGGGTGACTCTAGCTGAGACTCCTAGCAGTGGGGAAAATGGATCCTGAAGTGGCCAGTTCCTGTAGCCAGGCAAGACTCTCAGTGGAGGGATAAGGACAGCAACCCACCCACAAGTTCTTCCACCCAAAATGTGTCCTGTCTACAAGATGTACAGGGACAAAGATAAAGCAGAGACTGAAAGAATGGCCAACCAATGACTGCCCCGAATTGAGGACCATCCCATGGGCAAGAACCAATCCCTGACACTATAAGTAATACTCAGTTATACTTGCAGACCGGAACCTAGCATAACTATCCTCTGAGAGGCTCCACACAGCAGCCAATTAAAAGAGATGCAGAGACTCACAACCAAACAATAGATGAAGCTTGGGGAGTTGGGAGGACTGAGGGATCCGAAAAGGGCCTGGTTGCGACAGGAAGACCAACAGAGTCAACTATTCTAGATTCTTGCGGGCTCCCAGAGACTGAATCACCAACCAGAATATGAACACTGGCTTGACCTAGGCCCTCTGCGCATATGTAGCAGACAGCCTTGGTTTTCATGCTGGTCCCCCAACAACAGGAGGAGAGGCTGTCCCTGAGTCTGTTGCCTGCCTGCCTGCCTGCCTGCCTGCCTGCCTGCCTGCCTGCCTGCCTGCCTGCCTGCCTGCCTGAAGGTGGATCCTGTGCTCCTAAATGAAGTGCTTTGTCTGGCCTCAGTAGGGGAGGATGCACCTAGTGAAAGGGACTTGCTGTCCCTTGCTGGGATGGGGGGAGTGGGGTGGAAGGTGGGGTAGGGAGTGTTAGTGGCAGAGGTGACACCCAGAGGGGGTTCCCTTTCTCTTTTGAGAACGAGTAGAGGACTTGTGTGAGGGGAGTACTGGGAGGAGAGGAAAGTCTGATATTGGTTATAAAGTGAATAAATCAATAAATTAACAACAACAAAAAAGCTCTCAAAGCCTACCCCAGTAACCCACTTCCTCAGGCAAGTCTGCACCTCCCCAAAACCTCTCCAGAGTCACCAACTAAGAACCAAGGGTTCAAATGGTTGAGCTTATGAGGAACATATTTCATTCAAACTATCTCATCAGGCTTTACCCTCACAATAGCTCAGTGTTTGTATGTAAGTATTCCACAACCCTAAAAAGAAAACCAGATGTCCCGGTGTGCCCTAGTGTGCTCTGTTGTCTTTACAAACAAGCTTGTCAACCAACCTGATTCTAAAGATCCAGGATGTGGAGGAGTTTGATGGAACCTCCTTGCTCTGTGCGGGAGCAGCACTGTGATTATTTACAAACAAGGATTCACTTAAATCTCCACATCAGCATCTGGGATCCAGTAGCTCTCTTCTGAGGACAGATGTGGGATCCGCAAAGACGAAGTGATCTACCCAAGCTCATCCAGGCAGAAAACAGCAAAACCAGCGATTGAACCCAGAAATAAGACCAACTGCCTGCAAGCATCCTGTGCTGTTTAGTCCGTTCTCTTTGTGATTTTGTGGGTGTCTTCTCTCAGCCTCCAGGGTTCCTTGAATTAACCCTATGAAAATCTGTTTTTATATAAAAATCTGTTTTTTAAAAAAAAATCTGTTTTTTTTTTTTTTTTTTAATAAAAAGTCTGTTTTTCAGATGGGCAGTGGTGACGCACGCCTTTAATCCCAGCACTTGGGAGGCAGAGGCAGGAGGATTTCTGAGTTTGAGGCCAGCCTGGTCTACAGAGTGAGTTCCAGGACAGCCAGGGCTACACAGAGAAACCCTGTCTCGAAAAACCAAAAAAGAAAAAAAAAAAAAAAAGTCTGTTTTTCTTTTGTTTTCTACTGATCTTCTTGGAGGGCCAATAGTTTGAGGAGGTGATTAGACCCTAAGGGTTCTGACCTCTTATTCAGATTAACTCTCTTATTTCTCTGAAGTTTAATGTGTTCCTAGAGGTGGTAGAAACCTGATGGGGTGGAGTCTAGTTGGAGTGTATAGGCTACTAGGAGTGGTCCGTTAAAAGATATGTTTTGTGCCTGCTCCCCTGGTCTTCTTTGTTTCCTGACCACAATGAGGTGAGCAGCTTCATTCCCCACCTTGATGTAATTTACCACAGGTCCAGGAACAATGTATAATCAAACTGCCGGCCAAACAACCCTTTTCTTCTTGAATCTGTTTCTCTCAGGCAACAAGGCACAGCGACAGAAAGCTGACTAGCACTGGACTTGTTTTTTTTTTTTTTTTTTTTTTTTTTTTTGTTTGTTTGTTTTTTGAGTTTTTAATTTTCTTTACATCTGGTTTAGAAAGGGTATATGTGAGAACAGAGAAGGCAAGGAGTGTGCAAGTAGAAGAAATGTGAAATTCAAAACTGATTGGTGTCCTGAGTCAAACCGACTAGAATGGGATCTGTAGACAGATGGGTCTACTGAGTCCTTGGTTGCTAAGCATTCATGTTTCTGAAGCTCAGTGTGATGGTTCTCAGCAGACACCAAATGCCTGCTCCAGTAGAGGAAGGTGGATTTTTAGGGAGAGTGTCCTGATTTAAATGGCAGCCATCACTTATACACCCAGACCTGAGGGCTTCTGAGACAAAAGAGGCCAGAAACGGGCTTCTAGGAAAATTGGGGGAATTAAAACTGACAGATGTTTAGAGACATGCTCAGAGATACTCTATCCAAATCCAGAAGTCCAAAAACCAAACACTGCAGCCAGCTTTCAAGGATGCAGACTTCTTCCCTTCCTGAGTTTAAGCCAGTGCCATCTTCCTTCAGACCGTTTAAGCTCTCATGTTAACTTGATAGGCCTACCCTACGGAGGCCAGATGTGTGAGCAGATGTGACTCAAACTGTTTCTATGAGGATGTTTGGGGATGAGATTAACATTTGAATTGACAGACTTTGAGTAAAGAGACCACCACTCCCAAGCGCGTGGGTGAGCCTTATCCAATAAGCCAAATGTCTGCTTGAGACAAAGGGATGATCTCCTTCAACGAGGGGGAATTCTGCCACTTGATTTCAACCCATCATTGACTTCCCACGATCTCCAGCCTGCTGGCTGACCAAGCAGACCTACAGATTTCATATGGCATGATTCAATCCAAAAAAATTTTTCTCTCTTTCTCTGACAGGGAAGGAAAAAGAGGTGGGGGAAAGGGGGAGGGGGGGAGAGAGAGAGAGAGAGAGAGAGAGAGAGAGAGAGAGAGAGAGAGAGAGACTGACTCTTTTATCTCAACTCATCCTTCTCTTAGTGACAGGACACAGCCTGGGAGATGAGATTGTGTTGTGCCTTCATTCCTCTCTTGCCCTACTAAAAAAGTACTTGAGTTCATTGCCATTATTTTTATTTCTAGGGGTTTAAAACTGCCTCGAAAGATGATGAAGATATATTTAGTAAACTTGGGACTGATACAGAAAACAGACACTTCTCTCTACCGTTTACTAGGAGAAAGTAGAAAATCCAGGTGAGCTTGCTGGCTGTGGGATTCTGAGGCAATCTGAAGATCAAAGGTAGAAGCACAGGCAAGTTTCTGAGCCTCTGATTTGTGCCTCTTCTGCCTGAGGGAAGGGAGGGAGAGGGAGAGGGAGAGAGAAAGAGAGAGAGAGAGAGAGAGAGAGAGAGAGAGAGAGAGAGAGAGAGAGAGAGAGAGAGAGAAGACACGTTCCTTTCCCCAATTGCATATCTAGCCATTACTTAAGCATTCTGAATTTTTGCACATTTCAGGAGTTCCCACTGTTAAGTACAGATTGCTTTCTGAATTTTATAACATGTATTAAAGAATGCCACTTTAATCCCACTATCATTGTTGACATCTTATTTTTGTTTGTCCTCTTTACTTCTGCTTCCCCAAGTTAATCAGCACACTGTGGAATCTTTGTGTAAACTCAGCATAGGGGTCCACAGACTGGCTTACTCTAGCTGGGACCAGGGTTCACAAAAGCTAACTGCAAAGCAGAATTCTTTCTATTTTCAAAGCCTCCTGATGTCCTTGTTTTCACCAGCTGTCTTTCAGGATGTGAGTGCAGTGTGTGTGGCTATGAATACAGTATTTGTCTGCATCCTACCTGGGTTCTGGTACACTGGAAACTATTGGCCCATTATCTGGGCCAGTGTCTCTCCAACACCTAGATCACCAGGGGACTCAATACAGGTCAGGAGTAACATCAGGGAGTCTACATTTTCTGTCCAAAGTTATACTGATTTAAAGTATTTTTTTCCAGCAATAGGAATCAAACCCAGGGCCTTGTGTGTGATGCTCAAGCACCTCACTGTTGAAATGCTCCCCCAGCCTCCTTCATGGTGACCTTGATGCTGCTGGTCCACATACCAGACTAGTTACATCTAAATCCACACTGTTGGATAGGAAGCCAGTAGCCACACGTGGCTAACCATTCAAACTCTAGCCAGCCTTAATTAAGAGCTAATAAGGTATAAAATACGGCTCTTGGATGTCCCAATGAAAAAGCACCCCATCCTTTTTATTTGCTTAATTACTGTATTAGTCGGGGTTCTCTAGAGTCACAGAGTATATGGAATGTTTCTCTCTATTAAGGGAAATTATTGTGATGACTTACAGTCTGTAGTCCAACTCACCAACAATGGGCAGCTGTGAATGGGAAGTCCAAGAATCTAGTAGTGGCTCAGTTCCATGAGGCTAGTTGTTTCAGCTGGTCTTCTGTAGAAGTAAATTTCAACAGATGTGCTGGCGAGGAAATGCAAGCGGTGAAGAGCAAATCTTTCTTTTTCCAATGTCCTTCTGTAGCCTCCAGCAGAAGCTGTGGCCCAGATTAAAGGTGTGTACCACCACACCTGGATCTGGGACTTGTTTTAATCCCAGGCTGACCTTGAATTTAGAGATCTCCTTGCCTCAGTTTTCTGGCATTAAAGGTGTGTACTACCTTGCCTGGGCCTAAGCTTTTCATAGCCATTATGGCCCAAGATCTCCAGGCCAAGATCCAGGTCAGGAACTTGTATCTTCCAGCCTCAAGGTCTGAATCAAAGGGAAGCCCTCCAATTCTGGATTGTAGTTCATTCCAGATACAGTCAAGCTGACAACCAGGAATAGCCATTACAACGATATACTACCCCACTCTACACAGTGTTAACAGTTGCTGATTGGTACACTGTCTAGTTGACTCTTGATAGAGAATACATCTCTTGAGTGCCTTTTCCATACCTGTTCTCAGCATGTATGAAGCATGCAGTTAAGGGTTTCTTCGATAAGACTGAACTTACTTACCCAGGAACACACCTTTAATAACAGTTCTGGAAAGGGCAAGTCCTGCCGGCGCCATGTTGGCCATGCTCGCGCCTGCTAGAGCCCTTTAATGTATGTATTTGAAAACATATGCAGCCCGATATTGTGTATCATTAATATATGCTAATGCTCCTTAAATAATAAAGTCGAGGGATGATTTAAGGAGATACATGTCATCAACCTTTAGTCTCCACGTACATGTCCACACACGCACAAATACAAATTGGAAAAGGGAGGCACTGACGTCCTTGGTTAAGGGCTTCTAAGAAGCGTGGGTGCAAGGGGAGGGAGTCTCCACAAGAGCAGCTATCGAGTGCAGGGACGTGAGAACATGAGGAGCCACAAGGACTCTTATTCAAGAAACTCTAGGAGATCCCTAAGCAGCTCCAGAGGAGTCCCCGCAGAACCTTTGTTCTGTCTTCTTTCAGATGGAGGACTTCAGCATCCTGAAGGATGGGATGAGGAGTTCATTGATGGGAGATGCAAGAGGCTATTATCAGCACCAAGGACTACGTGGCGTGGCGGCAAGAGAGTGGGAGGATGGGTCAGCAGGCCTCCGGGTTGTTAGCCTTTGAAAGGGAAGGGCTGTGAGAAGACAAGGTGGGGAAATGTCCTCAAATGTTAAGGGGAGAAAATAGCAGTTAAAAAAAACAAAACAAAGAAGCCAAGATCATCCAGGTAGCAAGAGGAAGATGCCGGATGCTAGTGGCTTGCTTGACTCCTAGCCTGGACCCAGATTTCCTCGGGTGAGACCACAGAGGAGGAGCTTGTGTCTGAACACGTGGTTCTTATGGGTTTGGAAGTTTGGTCTCTAGCTGGTGGTGGTGTTTGGGAACGTTGTAGAAAGTTCTGGAGGAGGCGCCTACGTAGAGGAGATGATTGTTGTCTGTGAGTGTTGGGAGGGGAAACGGGGCTAGGCAGTGAGATTTACCGTATAAACATGCTTCCTGCTCTCCAGAAATGGAAGCCATCACGCTCTAAAGTGCACTGCCTCAGAGAGAATCCCAGGGAAGACACACTTCCCGTCACAAAACTGTCAGCTGATCAAAGTCCATCTTCCCCCTAAGAACCTTCTTGTCACAGAGATAAGTGTAGGAAGGAATGCAATTACTAAGCAGGCCTTTAGTTCAGCTGGGGCTGTTTCCTCTCTCTCAGACTCAGAGCTCCAGCGGGGCAGCTCTGTATCCTACCACATCCCCCTCATCGGGGGAACACCTAGCTATAATAATTCGTCTACTGTCACATGCACTGCAATACCCAGGAGACACGATGTCAATGCCAGTCCAGCCTTAGACTTGCCTGCCTTCATTGGTCCTATGTGGGTGGCTTTGCTGTCCTTTCCCACCAGGGCACCAGAGCAGGAAGATGGAGGAGGGAGTCTGCCCCCTTCTCCTGGACCTCACCTGAACAATTACTCAGCCAGCCTCGGGCCCTCATGAACTTAGCTCCTGGGACTGCACACTTTTTTTTTTTTCATCCTCATGTCACCAATTCAATCTGGCCACTTTATTGTTTTGTTTAGCTATTACTATCTGCCACAGACACACCCTGCTTTACATTTTTGCCCTTGAGGGCTGTATATACAAATCTGAGCACTCGGTTCCCCTGAATTCTCCCTTAGGGGCTCCTACCATTAGGTCTCAAACCCTGTGACAAATGGCCAGAGGTGCCTATTTAACATATCAAAGCAAAGCCTCCCAGAATCCCTCAGTCCCTACCTCTTACAAGATATGGCTGGTATATCCTGTTCCCTACCCTAAACTTCTCCAGCCCAGGATCTGGTCTGCCCTTCCCCCAACTGCCCTTTCATATGTAATCCAGCCATTTGGCTAAGACTCCTTTGCTCAGTCTCCTGGCCCAGGCTGGGGTCTTGGTCAGTGGCTCCTTTCCCCTACCTCCTTGCCTTCTCTGCTCATGGCTCAGAGTCACTACTCCCAGATGTGTCTGCCTCTGGTTATGCTCTCCCCTGTATGCAATAAATCTTCTTCACCAAACCTTTCTTTTTTATTTTTTTTCACACAAACAATAAAAATAAATCAGTCTTTTAAAAAATTAGAATAGTTATAATCCTAACCCAGCACAATGGTTTGAAAGTAGACATCCATTATATGTTTATTGGATGAATAAGTAATATTAAGACAGAAATGGTGTTTGACAACATGTCTGACTATAGTCAAGGTGGTTGTTTTAGTTAGTGTCTTACTGCTGTGAAGAGACACCATGACCAAGGCAACTCTTACAAAGGGAAACATTTAATTGGGACTGGCTTACAGGTTCAGAAGTTCAGTCCATTATCATCAAGGTGGGAGCAAGGTAGTATCTAAGCAGGCATGGCGCAGGAGGAGCTGAGAGTTCTACATTTTGTTCTGAAGACAAACAGAAGACTGGCTCCCAGATGGCTATGAGGAGGGTCTCCAAGCCCACCCCCAGAGTGACACACTTCCTTCAACAAGGCCATACCTACTCCAAGAAGGCCACACCTCCTAACAGTGCCACTCCCTAGGCCATGCATATTCAAACCACTACAGTGGCCTTGCACCCTAAGTCCTGTGCTGTGTGTATAGACAGAGGCATGCTCCAGTAATATAGGGGGAGATTGTGGAGCCTGGAAGATGATAGACAGGGCATACTGACTTGGACTCACCATTCTTTAACCAAATCTTGTGTGTTCACCAACCCGCTCCTAGAGCACATTGAAAACAATGGCGGCTGAGAACATCTTTCAAAATAAGAGTCCTCCCCATCCTCTGTACATTCTTGTCAGCCATTTGTAACGTTTCCCTGGTTTCTCTCTCTTTCTGCTTTACTATTACCACCCTCACACCTGCCCTCGACTTAGACTTGATTTACTTACGGTCTCACTGTTGTCTCTGAGTTCATGAAGATATAATTTACAGAGTCTGGTCCTAGCAGATGATCGGGCTCTTCTACTCCTCACCTGCTGTGGGGCAGAGGGGGGGGGGGGCAGGTGGGCAAAGTGGCACAACCATTAGGAGACAAAAAAAAATAGATTATGGCTGGAAACTCCCATCTTGATCTGGCCCAGGGGCCACAGGTATATTTGGCTGGCCCCTGACTGACATAATTATTATTGCCAGAAATTAATTTTAGCAAGAACTTGAAAGAAGGACATGGGTGATTAAAGTTCTAATAATAACATTTTTTAAAACGTCTGGGTTAATGAATCTGTAACTCAGGCAAAAATAATAATAATAATAATAAAATAAAAGAGGCTGAGAGTGTTCTGGGACCAGCACATGGGACTGAGCTCTGAAAAATAAAAGATATTTGGATGTGGAGTCAAGTAGGGCAAGGTTGGGTCATATGGCCCCAAGAAAGCTTAGGGAAAGGAGATAATGCTTACTTTACAGTGGGATTGCTTCTATAACTGAAAATGTGTATGAGGTAAAACTTTATAAAGCAGATATATGAGTATGTGTTGAGTGTGTGTGTGTGTGTGTGTGTGTGTGTGTGTGTGTGTGTGTGTGTATGTAACCAGAAAACAAAAAGCAAGTGTCAGTCTTTGGAGTACACCTTGACACAGTGTCTCTTTGATGTATATCACTGATCAGCATATGCTAGGCTAACTTGCCAGGGAACTTCCAGGGGTTCTCCTTTCTCCAGCTTCCACCCCTCTGTGGGAGAGTTTGGACTACAAATAGTAGTCTTACATGGGTTCTTAGGATTTTAACTCAGGTCCTCGAGTTTGTATTTTTCCCTGTAAGGCATCTCCCTAGTTCATTCACTAAACAATGTTTTAGATTCATTTGAGTATCTGTGTGTGAGAGACAGTCCACTGGCTCCTTTGGAAGAGGCCTGTGGCGTGAAAAGCTGGAACCACTTTGGCTCTTCATAGCATTTACTTTGATTAGGTCAAGATGCAGTCTGATTGGTGGATGTCCTGCTATGTGTGAAATATTATATCATTCGAGGGTATAGAATTTCCTGCCTTCTGCTAGCTTAGGATTTAGCAGATGAGAGACTCCCAGAGTCTGAGAGACTTGCAGAGGACTCTGACTAAAGCTCTTTAGATCTTCACAACAATGCTTGGGTGTATTCTCCCAGCCCCATTCTGCAGGAAGCTCAAGGGAAAGAGTGATCTTTCACATTCCATAGAGTAAGAGCCTCTCCTAGTTTGTCAACCACTGATCTCACCCTCAGAGCTAGCCCTCGTTGTCCATGGCCTCCCTTTTGGAAAGGAAGGGCTAACTGCAGCTGTTCATGCCTCATTTTAGAACTTCTTGACTTTCTAAACTCAGGTTTTCATATCTGATAACAACAGGACGCTCACCCTTCCATCTCCAACACTTTAATAAAAGAAGTTTTAAAAGCTTTTGAAAAGAAACAAACTCCGCCAAAGCTTCGGTGATCAACACCAAAGTCATAGAGCTGTCTTCAATCCTTCTCATAGTAATTGATGTGTAAGATTACACAGAGAAAAAAAAAAAACAAAACAAAAAGCATGAGCAAATGAGAGAGTGGGTTATGAAGCAAAGAGCATACGAGAGAGCAAGCATCCAGTGATCTGGGGTCATATCTGCATTTCAGGACAAGAACTGCTAAGTCCCCATAGTTCTGCATAGAAGGAACAGGAAGAGGTATCCCTCCTGTCGATGCTGGTGAAAAACAGGTTAAAAACTGAAACACTGGTATTCACAGATGTAAACCTCAGTCTTAGAAGAACACCATAATTTCAAGAGGCCTTGCATGTATTTGTGTGTGTGTGTGTGTGTGTGTGTGTGTGTGTGTGTACGTGCACGTGTGTATCTGGACTCTCTGAGAGAGTTGTGTTAACTACAGGCTTTTCCACCCATGACCCACTTCGTCAATACTACTCAGAGGCTAGATTATTTATTAATTTCTTAGGCATAAGCTAGGCTGGCTCCCCAGCTAACTCCTAACTTCTATTAACCTGTTTATATTGTTCGTTGCCTACCACATGGCTAGCTTCTTCTCAGTTTCATACATCCCACTTCCTTCAAGTCTGGATGGGGACTCCCCTATGCCAGACTCTTGCCCAGAGTTCTTTGCTCCCTGCTGGATGTCCCGCCTTCTATTCTCCTCTTTTCTATAGGCCATAGGCATTTTATTGACAGGTGATACTTCCATGCAGTACATAGAGATTATACGTACAGAGCCAAGAAACCTGAATGATTTAATAATGCCTTTGTACTTGCATCTGTCATACACTTAGCCACCTTCCAATCTCTAACCCAACCTCTCCAAATAATTTCTACCTGAGACCCAACAGAATGACTATGTCAAGAGAAAGAGAACTTTGAAATTGCCTACGGCAGTGGCCTGCTCTTTTTCCAAGAAAGGCAAAGGGAACTTAAGGAAGATGCCTTGGTCAAGGACATGAGAGAGGCTACTTAGACATTAAATAGCCAGAGATGCCAATTTCTGGCTTTTGTCTCTTGCTTGTGTGATTTCTGTTTGAAATCAACTCACTATCAAAATGTCTGTGGAAGTTGTCACTATATTTGGCGCTGTAGTGTCAGTCACAGAAACAAGGCTATTTTATTAGCACTGCTCAGTAGACGACCTTGCTCTCTAACAGAGACAATTGATCATTGAGATCCCAAACTTCATGTGTTCAAGGATCCCTGGTGTGTATTTTAAAGACCCCCAGAATAAATATCTCATACTGTGAGGCAAGGAAGTATATTCCAGTCGACCTCCTGAGTAATTCTTACGAGAACTCTGACTGTTCTTACGCTCAGAGTGGCACCATCTGGCTTGTTTTTGCTTGCTCAGTGATTCACTTTGTACAGCTTAAACTTCCACAAGGGCAAGGCTATTTGTCTATTGTGTTTAATCCTGAATGCCTGATGCAACACTTAAAGGAGAGTCTGGAAGCAAAGGGGTGGGAGGTGCATAATAAGTATCCGATGGCTACCAAATTGGATGTTTGCTAGGCATGACGGTCCACTTTTAATCCAAGCACTCAGTAAGCAGAGGCAGGCAGATCTCTAAGAGTTTGAGGCCAGGCTGATCGATGTTGCAAGTTCTAAGCTAGCCAGGGCTTCATAGAAACCCATCTCAAAAAAAAAATGTTCTTAATTGTTATTTCAGGAACAGAATTCCTGGCCCTGGCTTATCTTTGCCACAGTATCCAGCTATAGATGAGCTTCTCTTGCCTAAGGCTGTTTGTCTCCTTGACAGCTGCAAAGCTACAAACCACTCCTTCCTGATTTGTCTGGCAAAGGCAGTCAGCCAAGGCAGCTGGGGTTTGCCCATCTCCTTCTGATGAATTCAAAGCACTCAGCCCACAATGAGAAAGTTCCTTCTCATAGCTCTCAGGCTATATGTCTTTTACACACCACATAAGACTATTTTGTCCCCATAAGATGCTGGTCCCCATGATTTACATTAGTTATTTTTCTCATGGTTATGACAAAAATTCCTAACGAAAACAACTTCATAAAAGAGGGAATTATCTTGTTTCATGATTTGGGGGTACAGTTCACCATGGTGGGGAAGTCAGGGCAGCAGCATGAGGCAGCTACTCATGTTGTATCCCCAGTCAAGAAGCAAAGAGATGAGTACTGGTGTCTATTCCCTTTCTCCAGGACTACAGTCAATGGTCTGTTGCTGCCCACATTTAAGGTGGGTCAAAACAGTCTGGAAACTTCCTCACAGACATGTTCAGGTGTCTGTCTCCTAGGTGACTTTAAATCCTGTCAAATTGATATTGTTAGCAATCATGATGTTACATCACCTGATATCCTAAGTAACTCAGCATATGTCCATGCCGTGGTGTTTGCACAATGACCAAATTGCCTAGCAAGGTACATGTCTCAAAAACTATCCCCAGGGTTAAGCTGCCCTGAACTATAGTTATCTGTTCCTGACTGTTAAAAACAGCAGCAAGAAATAAATGAATGATTGAGCTGGTGGCAGTGGCACACCCCTTTAATCCCAGTACTTGGGAGGCAGAGGCAGACAGATTTCTGAGTTTGAGGCCTGGTCTACAGAGTGAGTTCCAGGATAGCCAGAACTACACAGGAAAACCCTGTCTCGAAACAAACAAAAACAAACAAACAAACAGCATTAATTCATTTAAAATTTAGACATTTATTTATCCACTCAGTGCGGCTACTACCTCGTGATAGCTGGGAGCTTGACAAGTTTTAGTCCCTCTTTTTGTACTCTGAGATAGTTCAAATCTCATCAGGAGCCCATGGGACAGAAGAAGGGCAGGCTGAACTCCTGCCCACGCTACTCAGCTCCAGACCGTTGATTGGTCAGTTCTGCCTCGATTGCACTGAGTCATCCTGATGATGGTGCAGGGAGCTCATGCGCCTGCCCCAGGCTTTGGCTCAGAGTGGAGCTCCTTCTCCCTCTCTACCCTTCTGTCCTCCGCTAACTTACGCTTTCCCACCACTTTCCTCTTAGCATAGGACGCTTTGGTAACAAAGAATAGCAACAGTAATAAGAGCCCACGATTTCCTGTCATCTCTTGTGGTCAGCCATGTTATTCAACACTTCATTTTCCTGGCCCCATTCAGTCTTCATTATAAGCCTGGGAGGAATAGAATCGCTTGTTGCCTGGCCAGACATGGCGGTGCACTCTTGTAACTCAGCACACTGAAGGTTGAGGCAGGGTCGTGAGCTCAAGACCAAGCTGATTTACACAGTGAGACCCTGCCTCAGATAATACAAAGCAAACAAGAATAAAACAAACAAAATATTTTATGTAAATCAAAGCTAGGGCAGAGGAATCGGGTAGGAGAGAAGAGATTAAATTTCCCAAGGCCCCGGAGCCCAGGTGCCAGTGGGTCTTTCTTTTCTTTCTTTTCCTTTCTTTCTTTCTTTCTTTCTTTCTTTCTTTCTTTCTTTCTTTCTTTCTCCTTTCTTTCTTTCTTTCTTTCTTTCTTTCTTTCTTTCTTTCTTTCTTTCTTTTCTGATACAAGTTTTACACAATGTTTTTTAAAAAGCAATTGGTTACTTCCTTGCTTAAGATTCATGCCTGCTACCTCTCTGCCTTTGATGAGAGTTCTGTCTTTCCTGGGATGTCCCCTAGGGTGAGCTTCCTGTCCTCATACTCAGTCTCCTCTCCTTCACTCATTGAGTCTCAACCTACCTGTTTCTAGAAGAGACTGGCCTCTTTCTGGTGCCACCTCATTTGAGCTGCCTCGAGCCCTCAGAGAGCGAGGGCTCGTTGCTAGCACATTGCCCCGCTGCCTCTTTTCTTCCTTCACTGTGATCATTAATGCCACCTTCCTAAGGGCCCTTTAAAAATAGGAATGTTCTCTTATCTTATGTGTTTTATTTTCATTGTAACAAATAATATTCTAAAATAACTTGTTTGTTTGTAGAAAAATCTGCATTTTTCTTTTTTTGTTTTGCCTTATTTTTTTTTTTTGAAATGGGTAGTTCATTTTTCACTGAACATCTGTTTTCATATTATTTCGAGTTCAGTGAGTCGTTACTGAGTGACCAAAGGGAGGGACTGATTGATTCAGGAACAGATGCCCATGAAGTCAATAAATTAAACTTCGAGTCCAATACTTGCAGAGTTCAAGCAATGTGTCCACACAAAGTTTCAAGAAAGTGTAATATTTTACAATATTTAAAGATATTTAAACTACGGCTGGTTAGAACTAATGAGATCTTTGACACGGCTCTCATAGATAGGTTGAAAGCCAGGCAGGATACTGCCCATCTCTGTGGACTTCACAACTCACTTACTGTTGTAACACACAAAGGTAAGGCCACAGGATCAGAAATGAATGGAGAAGAAACAAGGTTTTGAGATGTATGGAGCCAGATAATACTGTTTTGATTTCTTCAGATCCTACAGGTCTTTTCAAAAACCTCTGTAGAATTTACCGAACTTGGATAATAGTCTTCTTTTTGTTTTGTTTTGTTTTGCTTTGCTTTGCTTTGCTTTGTTTTTTGAGACAGCATTTCTCTGTATAGCCCTTGGCTGTCCTGGAACTCACTCTGTAGACCAGGCTGGCCTCGAACTCAGAAATCTGCCTGCCTCTGCCTCCCAAGTGCTGGGATTAAAGGCGTGCGCGATAATAGTCTTTAAAATATATCTGGCATTGTTAAATGAGGGGAAGTCTGAAACTTCTTTCAATTGTCACTTATTTAAAAATTTGTAATTGTGGATCCCTGGTCTTATTATTGTATAGCACAGAATAAGGCTTAATATGTGCATATTAAAAACCAGAGAATTTAGAGAGTCCAGAGGAGTTGGGAGGACTGTAGCATGTGACAGAACCATCTGACTGTATTAGAAATGTGTGACATGGGGCTGGAGAGAGAGCTCTGCAGTTAAGAGCACATGTTGCTTTTGCAGAGGACCTGCTTTAGGTCCCAGCACCCACATGATGACTTACAACCGGCTGTAACTCCAGTTCCAGTAGATCCGATGGCCTCCGAGGGCATCAAGTATGAAGGTGGTGCAGACATTCATGCCCATAAGACACAAAGATATACAATTAAAACAAAATAAAACAACAAGAGAAGAGATGCATAAAAAGATCTCATTGAGAAGAAGACTAGGATATGGTGCTGTACTATAAACCCAGCAGGTGGGTCTCTGCGAGTTTGAGAGCAGCCTAATCATATAGAGTTCCAGGCCAGCTGGGGCTACAGAGTGAGACCTTGTCTCAGAAAGAAAGGAAAGAGGGGCTGAGGGGAATTGGCTTGCATAACTCTGGGAATGAGATGAGGTGGAATCACTAAGATTCAGGTAAAGGCTGCCTCTAGCAGCCACCAGGACTGTCTTAAAGCACCATCCTCCTGCAGGCCTGTTAGATCCCAAAGGCTGCCCCTGTAGAGGGATTGTGGCCACGGCTGACATTCAATCTCCAAGCTGCTAAACTCCCAGCAGATAACAGCCCCAAGGTAATGTGGAACAATGAGATTAGTGTCCTAAAGCATTGCCTTAAATCCACCCCTCTAAACTCAGGGATACCTGCCTGCCCTGCAAATCTTCAGATGTACAGACTTCCTCTTGCTTGGTGGTGGTGGGAGGGGGGAGGGAAGGGTTGCTCGTGAATCTTTTATCCCAGCTTCCTCTACTGCAAGAGACCAAAGTCATTGAAGGATCTGATCCCTTGAAATCCAAGCACCTGTGGGTATGCTCTAGCAATTACTGAGGGGGATTATCAACTTGATTTAAGAAGCCAGCCCTTTAAAGAAATACTAACCTAGGTGTGGCTGTGAAGGAAGTTTTGGAAATGGTTAAACAACTGGTAGATTATAAATAAAAAAGATTCACCCCCCTTAATGTGAGTAGGCTTTTTCCAGTCAGTTGGAAGTTGGAGAAAAACTTCACCCTATGGACTTGCTGTATGGATTCCAGACTTGCCAGTCCCCACAGTTACATGAGCCAGATTTCTTAAAATCAACTGTCTTTCTGTCTGTCTGTCTGTCTGTCTGTCTGTCTATGTATCATCTATCTATCATTATAAAATATATGTATATGTGTGTATGTACACATACAGACAATCTTATAGCATAGTTATAGATAAAATATGGGTTATATATTATATACAACAAATAAACACGCCATACATAATATATTTTCTGCTTCATGTTCTCCTGAATGATGTAGGTATTAAAATTTCTCATTATGATATATTTGTCTATTCCTTCTCTTTATATTTTTTGAAAATGTTATGTTTATGGGTGTTTTGTCTGCATATATGTCTGTGCACCATATGCATGCAAGAGACCAGAAGCGGAAAATGGTCCCCCAGGACTGGAGTTACATACAGTCATGTGCCATGTGGGTGCTGGGAATCAAGCCCAGGTCCTCTGCAAGAGCAGCCAGTGGTCTTAACCACTAAGCCATTGCTCAGATACTATGTATATTTCTTCTGTTAGTTCTCACATAATATTTATTTGTGGCACTCATACTTAAATTTTTACATATTAATTGTCTTCTCTTATTATTATTAGTATTTCCCCTTTTTGCTAGTAATCACTGTTTCCTTTATCTAAATATGAATATAATCATAGAAGTCTATAACAGTATTGTTTATACTGTATATGTCTTTTCATTTTTTACTTTCTACTCATTTTGCTCCCTATTTACATAGCATATAATTGTGTGTTGCATTTTTTATTCAGTCTGATAACTTTTTAATTGTGCTGTCAAATCCATTTATTGTTAAAAATTATTTATGGAGTTGGGTTTTATCTGCAATCTTACTATTTATTTTTATATTTATTTCTATGCTTTCTGACCCTGTTACTTTACAATTATAAAATTTGATTTGGGATCAATTGAAGAATTTAAATATTATTTATGATTTTTATGGTGTGTTAAATATAGTTCTCAGCTTTGTTTAAGAAGCAAAATATTTTATATTCACTATTGAAAGATGTTTTCCCCAGACTATTAAAAGCTGACTCTTTCCTTTCATAACTTCAAAAGCATTGTTCTAATCTAAAAATAAGTCATCAGAATTTCTGATTATTTCCTTAGTATATAATATTCTTTTAACTGATATGTTTATTTAAGAATACTTTTAGGGTGATAGAAAATACATGAGAAAGAAAGGACTTGAGGAATGGTCACAGCCTATGGCAAAAAAAGAGGACAGCCATTACAACTATACAGTAGGACTATCTGACCTCCCCAAGGACACATGGCCCTATCTATTCTCTCTCACAGGTATGTCATCATATACAGTCTCACAGGTGAATAAAACTCTCTCACAGATATATGTGCCTCTGTTCTTTTCCCATGGGTGTTTGGCCCAAGATGTTAATGGCGCAAGTGGCCTGACACAGTGATGTGTTTCAGCAAAGGGAAGAGTAGGGTTCTCTGGGGGCAGACACCATAAGATGGCTGTCTGAGCTTCCTTTCTAATACTGGGACAAATACCATAACCCAAAGCAACATTGTGGAGAAAGGGTTCATTTTATCTTCTGGGTAGTGAGGGAAGTCAGGACAGGAACTCGGGCAGAAACTTGAAGCCATATCTGTTGGCTCTTCTATACAGTATTACTTCTGACCAAAGGACTTATAGGCAAGGAAGAAAGCAGAAATCACAGAGGAACACTACTTACTGGCTCAGCTAGTTTCTTTATACATCCCAGAACCACCACCAGCCAGGGGAATGGTGCCACCCACAGTGGGCTGGATCATCCTACACCAATTAACAATCAAAATATTACCCCATAGATATACACACAGGCCAGTCTGATTTAGACAGTTCCTTAGTTGAGACTTTCCTCTCAGGTGACTCTAGGCCATGTCAAGTTAACACTTAAAACTAACCAGGACAATGGCAAAGACTTTCCAGAGCTTTCCCCAGCCCATTCTTCCTTGCTTGCTCTCCTTTATTGTAGGAAAGTGCTGTTCAGTGTAGAATCATGAACTAATAAATAACTGCAAGTTGTTTTGCAAATATTAAATACCACAGAAGTAATTTTTAATATCACATCAGCCCCAATAGAAGATTTATAGACTATATCCACCAAATGGGCCTTGGAAATAAGTTCCCTAGAACCTATATATCCATGCATATTGTATAAGGCCATACTTGTCTCACCTCCTGTTTGGTATGGAATTATTTATGTTCTTTTTAAGCCCATCCATAGACATAATCACTATCCTTTATCTGTGAAGATTCTGCTGGCTCAGAAGTTATCACCGATATTTAAAATCACATTTTAAATATTTAAAAGTCACATTTTTCCTACCAAGATTGTGGCCCTGAGTGCCCCATTGTTTAGATGGGAATCAGAGGGATCAGGAAACAGGTAGCTGATTTATTTGGGACACTCCTAGGTTGGAGTTAAGTTGTCGATGCTCCTTTGGGAAGGGTGGGAAGTGTAGCCCCAAGTTCAGATTTCTCTGTTGAAAAGTGATCAGGCAATCAGGCTAAGAGGAGGTTGGTTAATTCAATTAATTTAGCCTCCTGTTTCAGTTCATTAAATGTGCCAGCAAACAGGACAAAAGGGCTGAGATTCAAATTCTCAGGGAAGAACCCCAAACTTTAAGCATTGTATCTACAGAACACAGATAGGATACTCTGCTAAGGTTTGAATGTGAAATGCATCCCCAACCCCAAATAGGCTCCTGTGCGTGAACACTTGGTTCCTCACTGGTGATGCTCTTTGGGAAGATTGGGGAACGGGTGGGGGGACTCACTGGAGGATGTAGATACCTAGGGACTAGGGCCTTCCAGCTTCATAGCTTCACTTCCTATCTGCTCTCTGCTTTCTGACTGCTAATGCATTATGACAAGCTGGCCTCCAGCTTCCCTGCTGTGATGGACTGTATCTCCCTGCCATGGTAAGTGCTCAAAAATAATTCCTTGCCTTCTTAAACTGTTTGGTATTAGGTTTTTAGTTACAACAACAAGAAAGGTAACTAATTCATACCCCAGATATAAGTCCTCCTTGTTATGGGTAGGAATTTCAAAATGTATTCAGCAGCTTTGATATCCTGGAACCAAAAGACAGTAAACAATCCTTAAGATCTGAGAAGACTTAGATGTGTACTTCCTCTTGGTTACCATCAGGAAGTGTTGTCTTTACAAAAGCCTGACATTCTCCTAAGTGGTGGAACAGGCCACTGAAGCAGCATTGAGACAGTGACCAGGAGGTGGGCAAGGTTTATCTCAACCATCCTGGGCCTACAATGTTCAGAACAATACACTTCCATCCTCTTACATCTGTGGTATACCCAGCAGTCCATGGAACCCTTCCCTTTGATGAAGGAACTGTAATCATTTGTATTACAGGTAAAGAAAAAAAAAAAGACTCAGACAGTTTAGAAAGCAAGCAGTGAGTGCTAAACATCCAGATCCAGGGAAGAACAGGCATTTGAACCCCATTTTTTTGTACAACACTCAGTGCTTTCCTGGGGGTTCAGACCTCAGTCACCTTCTCATCAAAATCTTGTCACCCATTATCAGCACAAACTGAAGAACAGTGAAAGGTGCCTTGGGGAACTGCTGCGAGGGCTTACTGCTATCTCTGCTGCTTCCCTCATAGGTCCTCAACAAGTCTGTACATGTAGGTTTCGTTTGTGTTAAGGACTCAGCCAGAGAGTTTTGCTGTTCATCGGCAAAATCTATAGACAGGGGCCTGGGGAGGAGTTTCAGTGGGCAAAGGGTTTGCTGAGCAGGCATGAGAAGCTCAGTTTGAGCTCCAGCACCCTATGTAAAAGGTGTGCAGCAATAACTGAATGATGGGGAGACAGAGGCAGGCAGATCCCTGGGGCTTGCTGGTCAGGATTCTAGTGAACCCATGAACTCCAGATTTAGTGGAAGACCCATGTCTTAAGACAAAACCAAAAACAACTAAGAAAGATGTTCCACTTTGACCTCTTGCCTCTAGACTGCTACGTATATGTGTACATGTAACCCACACAGGTATATGAGCATGCACATACACAAGCAGGCATATATAGAAGTGTGTACATACACACCACTGTAGAGAAGACAGAATTTAGATCCATCTAACACAGCTACTTTAGCGTCTCTCTACTGTCTTAATTCTCTTTCCCTTTAATTTCTTGATTTTCTCACAGGGAGCTGACTAGAATAGAGGCCTTGCTTTCAGACAGTGTGGGTGCTTTATTCATTTTCAGATCTCTCTTTCTGAGGTATAGGCACAGCACCTAGTATTGCCAAAGACATTCTCCTTTACAAGCTAATTAAAGAACCCTTGAGTCTGTTACATAGCTCTACCACAGCACATTGATAAGTTCCCTTGGCTTCTTCTGTCCTTCCAAAGAGGCATGGGTTGTAAACTGTCTCCCCATGCCTCAGAACTCCAGGGTATATGACTTCAAAACAGAAATGAACCTCTTCCTTTTGAACACATAGGCATGATCAAGGAAGCATAAATTCAGCCCATCTCAGCGTTTTCCCTGTGATGCTGAAGCAAACAGCTGGCTCAGTTAAAGAGAAGACACCAAGCTGTTAGGTGCTTTCCACACAGGTTATTGGATGTCAAAAAAGGGGGGGTGGGGAAGCAACAGTGCTTACAGATCTTCTTCAATTGGCATCTAAACTTGATGAAAAGTTGGAAGAATATATTGAAAAAATCCTAAATGTGATTGAACTGGACAGGTGACCACCTAGGAAGCCAAGGCCACAGGAGACAGCAAGTAGTACAACCAACTGGCTTGGGGTCTATACCATGCCTTTCCATGCTGCAGACAGCAGGGGTATCGTTTTCCTTGGGAGTTAGTTAGAATCGCAGAGTCTTGGGGTGTGTCTCACACCTGCTGAGTCTGAAGCTGATGCCAGCAAGATCTCTATGGGGTCCAAAAACACACTGGTGTACAAGAGGCACAGGATACGCCTGACTACACCGAAGAGTGAAAGACTGTCTCACCCTAAGACAAGATCAGAGCAGCCAGTACTAGGCATTATTTAGCTTTGGGGTTCTGGCCATAACAATGGTCAGAGGAGGTTCTAACAATGCCTGGACATTTGGTTTTTAACAATAGGCTTGCTGGAATTTATTATTCGTCACATTCTTCTTTCTGAAGTGTACAATCCTATACGTTGTATACCCATCAAGTTATACAACCATTATTTTTCAATTACTTTAAAGACATTGTCACATCTGTAAAAGAATTAGGTACCTGTGAATCAGCAGTTTACAAGTCCTCCCTACCAACCCCTCGCTATGAGGAACCACTGGTTTATTTTCTCCCTGTAAGTCTGCCCATTGTGGACTCTGTGGCCTTTGTTATTGCCTTCTTCTATTTAGAAAGACGGGTTCAAGATTAAGATCACTGTCATTTCATGTATCAGTATGTTCTTCCTGTTCATGGCCTGATAATATGCCATTGCATAGATATACCACATTTTGTTTACCCCCTTTATGGGTTCATGGGCATTTGGGTTATTTTCTAATTCTCAGCTGTTATGATTAAAGTTGCTATGAGTATTCAATGTGAATATAATTCGTGTGCTATAGAACATATAAATAGTCCATGAATTTTTTTATGTGAACATAAATTTTCACAGGAGTCAGTCTTGAGCAGCCAACACAGTGGTTGATGGTCCAGTAAGAGAAAGGCAAGTGGGAAGAAGGAGCATGGGTTAATCCTGAGGAATGATGTCTGCGGCAGTCCAAGCTCTTTATCCATACCGTGTGCACGTGCTGGCATACCAGTGAGCATCACACAGCCACACCTGCAAAACACACACACGAATTTACCATATGGACTTCAGAGCACCAAAGGAGGTGTTCAGAGATCAGTCCTGCGTCAAAACGCTGCACAAAATCTCAGTAGGATGATTGCCAAGAGCACGTGTCAAGAACATATCACTATGGTTTGGTTGGCCTTGAAATTAGCATTGTCTTCTGATCATATGATCAGTAAGCTTTTGTAAACAACAGACACTGTTGGAGGGAAAGTTGTCATCCTCATCATGGTTTGCCATATTGAGGGTAAAAGAAATGGAGGAGGAGGCATATAAAGACCTTTTTAATAGAGGAACACTGCCTTTTTTTTTCCCCCACCAGTTTTGATGTGCTCAGTAGGAGCTGTGCATTTGCAGACTGTGGTGGAGTATACGGTGGAGTGTTGAACAGGGGTACAAGGTGCTTGACATTTGATGCTGAGTTCAGTGGAAACCTATGTGGCCACATTGGGTTTGCTCCTAACTCCTCTAAACTAGAACCCATAGGCTGGCATAAGTCCAGAAAGAGAGGCACGAAGGAAGACTAAATCTTAGAAGTAAGGGAGAACAGTGTAGAAAGAAAGAATGAGGAGAAAGAGAGGAAGAGCAATCATGATTCCTTCCACATTGGAGGAGGAGGCAGAAGTGCTGTGGGTCTGAATGTGTGGCCTCTGTGTTCCCTGAGGTGCCTAATTAGGCTTCCAGGGGACAGAAAAGAGAACTAGCGACACAAAACCTAGGAAGGAAGGTGAGACCAGACTTGTGGGAGGAGGTGATCTACCTGCTTCCTGTCCCAGGCTCTTCTGGTAACATGAGTGAGTGTTGTGGTTTACTAGCTGTTCTTGTTAACACCATGCCCTGCCTTGCAGGATGTGTGTGTGGTAAACATACCATCTGGATTAGAGAAACAGTTACTCCCGGGGATAGACTAAACATAGCAGGATATTCATAAAGCTCTTAAATCTAGGCACTTTGGGCCAGCAAGAGGAGACCCAGAGGTTATACAAGCAAATTATTAAGTCAGGCTGAGGCCAGACACACAGGTGTTTCCATCTAGCTTTATAAACCTGCCCACAGTACAGGAAACTGATTTTCAGGCCACCCCAAGGTGCCGCTACCCTAAGTAAACATTGGGCCTTTGTGTTACATGGCTGACACCAGTGGGATACCCTCCTTTCTCCTTCCCTGAGCATCTGGAGAAATCTGGTTAGGCAATATTTTATTTCTATAACATCATGTCTAAAAAGAGAAACTCACCCGAAGACTGAACGAATGTCTTCTCCAGAGTGATACCATGGTGAGGAGAAAATGTTTCAAAGTTTATTCAAACCTCAGTTCCAGCAGTCTGGAGCAGTAAGGGCTTGGGTGGATGGCTGGCTCCTGAAGAGCTTGTGTTTTCCTCTGTATTCTTATGATGAGTGACGGAGTACGTCTAAAAGGCAATACATTTGTCCTAATAGGCTCCCAGGGGAGCTAGGTCCTCCCACATCCCCTTTAAGAAATGATTTCCACAGGCAACTGAACCAGAAGGAGGCCATGATGCCCAATATCTATGAATAGAACAGGGAACTTGTGAGAGTTCTCCCTTCTCATCCCTTCCTGAATGGTGGATGAGACGTCTTAGTAAACAACAACACTGGACCCCCATCTTCTCCCAAATCATGTGACTTGCAAATACTCTGTAGGGGCTGTAATGATACATACACTCCTGGTGACCTGCCAACCTCTTCAGAGCTCTAAACTGGGGAACTTGACTATGGTCGTGAACTCTCTTACTCAAGAACTTGGACTGGAGAGGATTTTGGATAAGAGATCCTGAGGATCCCATTGAGTCCTCATCATGTACGTGTGTCTGCTGGGTAAGTGAGGTACAGATGATCGGCAAATTGAGGGTCTGGCTGAGTGAAGCCAAGTTGTGTCTCAGTCTTGTCTATGGCCAACTTGTACAGCTCAGGCTTTATTGGTTTGTACGTGGCCCTTTTGCCTCAATGCACTCGCCCCAGTTCCCCGTGGAGAAACACTGAAATGGAGCTGTGCACTGTCACCTGGACACTGCCCAGCTGCAGACTGCCCTGTCTATCACACTTGCACAGTTTCAGAGCATAGCCCCTAGGGATAGGAGGTGGAGGGGTGGGAGGCACAAAGGTAAGCAAGATAGGCATCCGGACCAGTGCCACACTGAGCAGTGTCAACACAAGCTCCACCACCAGCTGCCAAAATGGAGACAATCAACATGATGAATCACCTCCACAGCCATCTGGTGAAAGGATTTCAGAAATGCCACGTCATCATTAACTCCCTGACCGGCCATCACAGATTCACTGGAAAATGTCAACCTGAAAAGCAAGCTCCATCCAAAGCCAACACATTGCAGAATTTTAAAAAAAAAAAAAAAAAATGGATTTCATACTAAGATATCCTCTCTTCCAGGCTCTTTCTCTCCCCAATTGACAAAATGTTTTCTTGAGCTTGCTTGAATCTATAACTAAATAATAGCCATCAAGAACAATTGGTTGCAGTGAATGTTCCTGGGGAAGAGACAGAGATGGCAGAGACTGTGGTGAACGCTCATGTGCCTCTCTCATTTCCCCTTTGTGTCTCCTGTGAGGTTTTGTTTTGTTCTGTTTTTGTTGTTGTTGTTTTGTTTTTGTCTATTTATTTATTTATTTATTTATTTATGGTTTTTCGAGCCAGGGTTTCTCTGTGTATCTCTGGCTGTCCAGGAACTCACTCTGTAGACTAGGCTGGCCTCGAACTCAGAAATCCGCCTGCCTCTGCCTCCCAAGTGCTGGGATTAAAGGTATGCGCCACCACTGCCCGGCATCCTGTGAGTTTAAGAAAGAAATCTGGGGTGTCAAGTATGTTCAGGGAACCTCAAGGACTAAGAAAGCCAGTCCCTCCAAGCGTCATGCCTTGTCATGCAGATAGGACAGGATGTGTCGAGAGTGGACACCAAAGAGGCTTCCATACTTTGTCACTGATTGTATCCTTTGTCTCTATAGAGGGATCTCCATGTTTTCTGCAGAGATGGAGAGTCTCTACAATGTTTTGAATTAAGAAGTGATGAATACATGAATGAATGACCAAATCTAGGATGAAAAATGCTTTCATGACAGATCGTTTTACTAGGCCTTTCTAAGTTCTACCTGGCTTTGCTGGTGGCATGGCTTGTGGGATGAATCAGAGTGGCCATCTGAGTCCAAGCACTTCCTGCATAGAGCTGTTCTAAAGGGAGAAGGTTAAGCAGCAGTCCACAGGCTGAGTCTAGAGAGTTATCTTTCCAGGATATCTGTAGAAGCTGGGACCAAGCAAGGAAAAGAAAACCACGCTAAACATCTCAAACAGAGGCAATGTAATAAAAAAATAATTGGCCACACAGGTTTTAAAGAGGAAAAGCGAAAGGAATATTCTAAAAGGAAAATGGTTTTGTTTTAATCAACAGTGAAAACTCAGAACTCCTTGGGGATTCTTCGCCAGGAGTTCATGTGCTTGTCTTTCCTTTCACTGTGAGGTGACATAAACCAAACAGAACCTCCCTGTTTGTGGGTGAGACAGGATTATACTGATTACCAGCATATCGGCTTGGCTTCTTTCACAGGACAGGATCCTGAATCAAAAGTAGTCCTAAGAAGTCCCCATGTCTACTGTAGTACAACCAATTAAAGCTTATTCCAGACCAGCTTACAAATAAATGAGACTCAGACTATGGTTATTTTATTTGGCCTTGACAATTACTGGGGGTAACCCCTAATCTACTCCTTTAACAGGCCCTGCAGGCCCTGGCTACCTCCACCCGAGGTGTACCCCAGATATGTGTTATTTTCCCTGGCCATGTGCTTATGGTTCGCTTCCCCTAATGGCAGCTTCCTCCTCTCCTCTCCTTCTTCCTCTTCCTCCTCTCAACTTTTTCTCCCAACCAGGTCACTCCAAACCCACCTACCTCTAATCTCTCCAGTAATTGGCCATAGCCAATTTTACTTAACCAATAGTTTTAAGTCAAGGAATGAAGTTTGCACAACAAAAGCTTGTAAACATGATAAGACACTTGTAAGGCCTAGACCTTCAGGTATAGAATTCAGCATTATAATTCATAGCAACAGACCAAACCTCAACAGTCTACTAGCAGGCAGTAATGGACATTCAGCTCAGAGACAAAGGTTGTTCAAATCAACCCTCCTTGTAGGCTCTGCCAATACTTGAACATGGCAAAAGGGCTTAGCTTGAAAACTGTATTCAAACCCTACAGTTGGCAACCTGCAAGCCAAGTCATTAAGCAGAAATGAGTGAAGCTGTTTGGATTAAATTGGCCAGAAAAAAATGGAAGCCAAAGTCTGATTTGCAAGGGAGCTTTGGCAATCCGTGAGCTTAGCATTCAGAAGTACAGAATGCCTCCACTCCTGTCTACAATGTTAGCTTAAAATTTACCAGCTCAGCTAGGTTGGCTGGCCACCCACAGAGCTTCTTGTGAATTCTTCCTGTCTTCACCTCTCTGAAACTGGGAATCTAAGTATATGCCACTACACTCAACGTGTTTTTACATGTGTCCTGGGGACCAAACTCAAGTTCTCACATTTACAATATAAATCACTCTGCAGACAAAGCCATCTCTAGCCCCCTTCACTCTTTCAAGTCCACCCCCCTCCTTTTTTTTTTTTTAAATTTCTTATTCATCCTTCATGTTCTTGCCCAGATGCAAGCTTGCTTCAGTGAAATCTCTTGGGAAGATGAGGACCTGGACAGAGTCACCTGTCTCTCCTTCCAACTTCACCTCCACTTGGCAACTTCTCTGGAGCTCACTCATATCTAGACTCAAAGGGAAAGGCACACACACACAGATATCTTTGTATGTCAGAGTAGTGGAGGTGGATACGATGGGAAGAAAACAAATTACCACCACGAGCAGGCACAATTCCCAAGTATGAACTGTGATTTTAAAAAGTCACTAACTACTGCCTCCTTCCCCATGAACTTCTTCTGGGCCACCGACCAACACAGCTTAGCAGCCATCACCTAATTTCTCCTAAAAGCTCTAGGAAATAGGCTAAATAGTGCTTGGCCCTCTGTTCCAAGGTTTTGTTTTTAAAGTACAAATATATTTATTTTTATGTATATGCATTTTTTTCCTGCATGTATGTCTGCTTGTGTACCATGTGCAAGCCTGGTGCTTGAGGAGAACATAAGAGGGAATTGGATGGACCCCCCCCCCCCCCAGTACTGGAGTTGCAGATGGTTGTGAACTACCACACAGGCACCGGAATCAAACCTAGGTCCTCTGTGAGAGCACTGAGCCATCTCTCTAGCCCAACCTGGCCCAAATTAATAGCTGTGGCTTTCTTCCCAGTGTCTTCTCAGAATGTTCTTTTCAATGACCAGGGTGGATTTCCTTACCATATAGTACAAAAGACAGAAGAATTGAGTCCTTTCTGAATTCTGATTTGATTTCTGAATACTTAGCTATGCCTCTGACTTTCTGTGTTGGTTGGTTGTGAATCATTTGATTGACAGAAGGAATGGGGGCTGTGCTGACATTAGAAGATATACATTTACTCAGATTGTCACTTTTCAGTTTTCAATACTCTAGGAACAAAATCTGAGCTAGTGAGGGAACAGCATATATGGTGGTTTGAATGACAATGGCTCCCAGAGCTTATGATAGAATGCTTGGTCCCCAACTGGTGGAACTATTTAAGAAGCATTAGGAGGTGTGGCCTTGTTGGAGGAGGTGTGTCACTGGGTGGAGGGGGTGGGTAGTGGAGGTTTCAAAAGATTCCTGGTCTTCTCTCTACCTCCTGTTGGCAAATTGAGATGTGGGCTTTCAGCTGTTCCTGCTGCCTTGCTGTTGCTCTGCCATCACCGACTCTAACCCTCTTGGAACTATAAACCCAATCAACTGCTTTCTTTTATAAGTTTCTTCGCTCATGGTGTTTATCACAGCAAAAGAAAAGTAACCAAAGTGGCACATTTAAACAATACCCATAACTTTTTAATATTATTCATTTTAAAATTTTGAAATCATAATATAATTATGTCATCTTTCCCTTCTCTTTTCTCCTTGCAAGCCCTCTCAAATACCTCTTTCCTCTTTCAGTGGCCTCTTTTTTCAATAATTGTTTTTACACACACACACACACGAACACACACATATATGTCTAAATATATAATATATAAATATTCTAAATACATAAATATAACCTGCTCAGTCTGTATAATGTTGCTTGTATGTTTGTTTGTTTTTAGGGCAGCCATTCGGTTTGGATAACCAATTGGTGTGCCTTTCCCTAAAGAAGACTGTTTCCCCACTTCTCACCATTTCTTAGTTGTTTGTAGTTCTTAGGCTTTCCTCTGTCTACTTTAGCACATCTTATATTTGAGCAGAATGTTGATGAGACTTTATGGGTGTAGCTTCTGACATTAATAGGAGATACAATATCATCTCACACTCCTTGGTCATCTGGCTCTTACAATCTTTCTGCTCCTTCTTCTGCAATGATTCCCCAAGCCTTAAGTGTAGAAATTGTTTTATAGATACACCTGTTGGGAGTGGGTTCCAGAACCCCACATTTTGGTTGTGATTCTCTGTAATGTCCCTCCACACCTCAGTCAGGGATGGAAAGTAAGTCTTCATTGTTGAAGACAACATGTACTTCAGATATAGGGCCCAGAGGCTCCTGAGCTGGAACTGACCTAAAAGTCTCCTCCCTGAGGACCAGCTTTCATAGTACTAGACGGTGCCTTGGAAGCTTCCAAAGGAGGAAAGCGACCAGAAGTCCTGCAGAGCTATGATGACTATGAACCACAACAATGACCAACATTGCTTGATAACCCTAAGGGTACAGTAGTGGCACACATACACTAAAAGTAACCAACAGCTCTCTAATTGGCCTTAGCTATGCTTAACAAGGATCATACCACGTCTGGTACTAAAAACCTGGCCAACTACTTAAAGCTGGTAAAGTCATGGATATTAGCAGAGAGCCCACAACCACAAACTTTACCAAACCAGCATAATTCCCAACTACTTTCTAAGTATTTTCCCCTAGACCCACAAATAAGGATAGTCCTCAGCCCTTATAAATCAAACTTCTCTTTGCAATATTAGCAATTTCTATTCTCCTCAGAATCCAGGACATATTTAAGAGCACCCCTGGTCTGTCTATAAGAGCCAACCTGAGCTGGGGGTGGTACCACTCCAAACATCTGCGGAGTATTTGGGTGATTCTGTCAAATAGCAATATGATATGAAGCATCACTCCAGGGGCTGCTTTCTCTGTGGGCAAAACAAAACTTCGGGATATGATACTATAGAATTATCCTAAATAACAGGGAGCTGACTTTTCATTCTGTAAGACAAGGGGAATAAGTCAACATGATGACTCAGTGGTAAACTTGGTGTGTAAGCTTGACGGATGGCCTGAGTTCAACTTCTGGAACCTACCATGGAAGGAGAGGAATGACCATACACACACACACATGCACACTCACACGCACATCCTCCTCATTTGGAGATGCTTCAGGGCCAGGGCTCTCGAATAGGAGGCACATTGCGTGTCTAACCTTTGAAGTCATTTTTGTAGCCTTTGCAAACTTGGAGATGTGGGTGGATGTGAACTAGCTGTGCTAGTCTCTGGGTTACTCAGGACCCTAGATAAGTGCATCCCATCTCATCTTTGACCACATTGTCATCTCTATTTCTGCTCCCTTTGAATGGGGGCTGACCTTTAACTTGATTGACGAATAAAATGTGACAGAAAGAGTTCAAATTTGACTGTCCTGGAATTCATTTTTTCTGCTCTTAGACATTTCATCTAGCTGGGTATGATGAGGCACTCCTTCAAGGTCAGCACTTAGGCAACAGAGGCAAGGATCTCTAGGAATTCAAGGCCAGCCTGGTCTACCAAGTAAGTTTCAGGACAGATAGGATACAAAGAGAGACCACTCATCCCTTAAATAAAAAGAAAAGAAACTTAGTCTAGACAACTGGAAGAAGAGAGGCCATCTGAGGAGGACTTAAAGTTGTCTCAGCTAATGGCTAGTGTCGTTTCCCCCTCCATCCCCTGGGCATAACACTGAAACATTAAAAACAACATATCCTGATCACTTCAAGATACTCCAGGTCCATTTAGTAGTCCCTAGTCTTTGTATCAATTGTTTATCCTATAAGTTTTGGTTCTATTTACTAGAAGTGGCTTTTTAATGCTTGTTTTTATTGCATTAAGGATTAAAGGCAGGGTCTCACATTTTCAAGGCAAGTATTCTATCACTGAGCTATATCCCAAAGTACCCCGTTTCTTTTTTATATATATTTTATTTTAAGACATGATAACGCTGTGTTACTGCAGGTGGCTTTAAATTCACTCTGTAGTCCAGGCCAGCCTTGAATTTGCTATCATCTGTCTTTGCCTCTGGAGAAACTGAAATTACAACCCTGTACCAGGAACCCTGATGGAGAATGGATTTAGAAACCCGTATCTGAGTACTTGGCATGTTCATTGCTATTATGGTGTCACTGTTTCTGGGTGATCTCAGGTGAAAAAAAGCAAAGGATTTTAGGTATTTATATCAACCTCTGTGTATGTGTATATATTCATAGCTAACAAACAAAATTATACATGTGTATACTAACCTTTCTGTGTATATATACATGTATGTATTTGCATGTATGTAATCTTAGCTGGCAACCAAAACTAGACATATATTAATTCTATTACACACACATAAACTCTCTCTCTGTCTCCCTCTGGCCCTCTGTGTGTGTATGTATGTCTCTCTCTGTGTGTGTATGTCTCTGTGTGTGTCTGTGTATGTGTGTGTGTGTGTGTGTGTCTATATGTGTGTTTGCATGTGTGAGAGTAATCTTAGCTGGCAAACAAACAAAACTAGGCATATATTAATTCTGTATATATAGACATATACATATAATACATGCACACATGTATATATAAGTTCTCAGCTGCATAAACAAAGAATTATGGGCATGTATACTAAGCTACATATATATGTATATATATATATGTGTGTGTGTGTCTAACTAATATAAACATACATATTTCTATTGTATTCTGGCCATCTGTTTTCATTTTAAGCTAAATGTAATCCATATCAATGTCTCCAAGTGTAATCCATTATCTCAAGGAACATTCTCTCCTTTCCCCTTTTGTATCTATAACCTTGTCTAACAGTGCAGAGCCTGGCTTCCTCCATTCACCTTCTGTTTCATGCATGTGATTCTCCACTACATATAAGTAACAGTTTCAGAACTGTTAACATTTACCCTTGTGGAACAGAACAGAGCTTGACCAGATGGGGTGCACTGCTTGCAGATAAGCTGGGGTTCAGTGTTTATAGACCAGCCGGGATGCCTTCTGCATGCTAGGCAAATGCTCTGTCACTGAGCTAAACCTTTGGCCTGTGGTTCTCTTCTCACTATGTGAAGTCTTGGCAGCTAGCACATTTATCTGCTGAGCCATCTTTCTGGCTCACTGCTAGGCCAGTTTGTGTGTGTGTGTGTGTGTGTGTGTGTGTGTATGTATGTAATAAATTTCTTTAGAAACGTTATTTCTTGAAGTGTATTCCTTAGAACACTGCTTCTGCAAGCAGTTCTCTCTTCAGACAGACCTGTAGTCAGGCAAGTCTGATAGTCACGCCTCAGCAGGTTTGTGGACCTATGTCATATTCTAGCATATCAGAGCCTCTGAGCTGGTCTGGAACAAGCGCCTCTTTTCAGCCTTACTCCACCCAGGCTCCCCCAGACTTGTTTATCATGAGGACTCCTCCTCCATTACCTACCATTTCCTCTCAAACCTGAAGCAAAAATGTCTTCTATTTTGAGTGAAATACCACATTAAAATTTCTGATCCTGTAATACAGTGCTTATCAACCTTCCTAATGCTATGACCCCTTTACTTAATACAGTTCCTCATGGTGTGGTGACCCCCCCAACCATAAAATTATTTTTATTGCTGCTTCATAACTGTAATTTTGCTATTGTTATGAATCGCAATGGAAATATCTGATATGCAGGGTATCTGATATGTGACCCCTGGGTAAGGGTCACTCAAGCCTCAAAAGGATCATGACTCACCAGTTGTAAAAGATGCATCTTTAGTGACCATTTTGAGATGTCCCTTTCCGTATGATGTCCATTGTCAGAGGCCCTCATCTCCCTACCTACAGAGGCTGTCCAGGCAAGAGTAGAGATTGATAAAGAGCACTGTAAACTCAGCATCGTGGCTCACATGACTCCTCCCTGCCCCCGTGTCTCCATTAAGGAACAACATCTAGATAAATAGCAGGCTGCACTGGGATTATTTCCTCTCTTCTGCTGAGAACTCCTACAGATAAGGAAGCACTCTTCTCGACATAATGAGCCATCAAAATACATTTATAACAGTCCCCAGGTACAGCAGTTATCTGGGCTGCTGACAATAGGCCTCCGTCCCACCTGTCTCTTTCATTATGTTCCAATAGAGAGGCGCAGCCATTATTCTTGGCCTGACAAGAGATGGGATTTGGCCCTTGGAGCTCTGACAATTGCATTCAGCCCATTTAATTACTTCCAGCACAAGCAAGGGCTTTATTAACAGAACTCAGATCGGCCAGGCCTTCCTTCAGGTCACTGGGAGCCATGGTTAATTGAGGCTTATTTACAGGAAGCTATGCACACTCCAAGGGGACAGCAGCAATGTACTCTTCTCTGTTGTTGTTAATGAATGAGGTCTAAAACTTGCAACCTCTTCTATGCAAGAAGCTCCAGAAAACTGAGAAGTCAAAGCCCAGCCAGTCATGGTGAAATAAGGTATGTAAGCATTATTTACATGTTGAGAAAATAAAAAATCTCCCCAGGCCCAAAAGTGCACTTGAACTTCTACCCCACCCCCCCATCCCCCGTTGCCCTTTCCAGCTCCCACTGTACGGCCCAACCCACAACACTCTCTCCTAAAAGCCTAAATTAACGAAACCTTCTGACTTTCTTTGTGCTGTCCCTGATATAGAGTTGTTACAGTTAGAGGCCAGACCCTGGCAGTCCAAACAAGTAAGGTTTGGCCAACCATCCTCAAGAGAACAATCAAGAAGATGAGTCATATCGAAAAGTAGTAAAAGATTTATTCAATGTGCCACATTTGGAAGAGGGACACTGATCCTGTAACACCCTGGCAAGTCTATCTTTGAAATTCTGACATGAGAGCCACATTTAAACAGAGAACAGGAACCATGCTTTGCTAAGCAATCCTGATCATGTGCCTTCATCATGTCTCAGGTCTCACAGTTCTGATCTCTCCTGCTGAGGGCCTGAAAGGTGGTCAGAACTGGTGTGAACTCCCTTTCCAGGCAACAAACTCCCTCTGGCTGGCACTAGGGATTTTTAACCTTTTTCTCCCTCTAGCATAGACTTCTGGGAAAAATCCCAATTTCCTAAGGCCCATTGTTCCAACAGTCTGATAGCCTAATGGAGGGGTGCCAGTGTATTCTTTAGAATATCACACCTCTTTTCAGAAAGATTATATCCCCACCTATCCAGTTGTGCAAAAGAATATCTTTGGGCTCCACTGGTGATCATTGAAGTCCCTCGAGGAAACTGATACTCTCATGCCAGGGGTAGTTTACATTGCTTTTGGCTGCCCCATCCACCTAGACACACCTGTACACCATGGACTGCAAGAATACCTTAAAGCACTGCAACTGCAGAAGCTCTGACTATAGACTGGGATCTAGGCACCCATTGCTTCCAGTGACTCTAAGTGTGTTTTGTCACTAGGCACTTAGGTCTATAAACCCATCACCTCAGCTTCTTTGTGCATCGAAAGAAGTTAGGAAGCAAAAAAAAAAAAAAAAAAATGGTTAAAGAAAACAAACGTATGTACAGTTTGATGAAACCAAGGAGAGATGGGCTCCTAGTTTCTTTCCCCTCTTCCTGCAGCAGTGTTAAAATTATGTAGAAAAGATAAAATAAAAGCCAGGAAATATGGATATGCCAACTTAGTTATTTGATAGGCTGTCAGAGCCATGTGACATCTTTTTATCAGACAAGTCCCTTTTCTGGTGACTCCAGGGCTGTAGCCTTTCTTTTCCCAAGAGAGAGATTTCTAGGGAAATTTGAATCTTTTGAGTTCGTTGTTTTAGGACCCACATTTTACCCCATGTGTCTCATCTCTTTTGCTATGAAGGAACGCATCTTTAGGGGCAGCTTTAGGCCTCCAGTCAGCTTTAGGCATTTGACTTCTGTCCATGCTGTTTGATTAGAAACTAAATGGCTGTAGGAAGACGGAGGGGAGTTGGCATGATTTGCTTGCTTGTTATCCAGCCTTAGCCAGCTGGTTAAACCTAAGAAGAAGCCTCAGAAGATGGCAGCTATTGATTTCCAAACACAATTTTAAGTTAAAATCCCTTTAGGCATATCTTTGTTTCCTAGTAAGTCATCATGTGGGACAGATAGCTCAGAGACCATTGCGATTAACACACAAAGCAATTCAGAGCTTCTTCTCTGACGACCTAATTAGCACATTCACTGGAGAGTACGTGGGGTCTCTCCAGAATAGAGCAACAGACAGACACTCTGCCACAGACATCATGTTGGTGGTGGTGTTGTTGTTTCTTTCTTTTTTTTTTTTTTTTTTTAAGGAATACACATTCACCTACTTTGTGCCAGGTCAAAGAACTAGGGAAAAAGGAATTTTGGCAATTCCAGTGAACCTTTCTCCCAGTAAGGAGAGCAATGGAAAACCTAACTGTGTTGGACTCCTGGATGTCATGCCCCAGCCTAGGGAAACACAGAAGCAGGGTTTGAAACCTACTATGCATGACTCAGCATCCTCTGGACCCTTAAGGGAGCTGGCAGCTGGGGAGTGGTGTCATGTGGACCAAGGAAGATCCCAAGATAGAACAGGTAAGAATCAGTTTCTCTGCCACAGCCAAGAGTCAGCTCCTGCTTGCCCCCATCCCTACCCTCACCCTCACCCCCACCCCCATGCCCTTTCCTTTCTTCCTTTATCTCCATTTATCCTTATTCTGTTCTCCCTTAGGCCTGATTCTTTTCCTTTTCTTCTTCCTTCTTCCTGTCTTTTTGCCTCCTTTTCAACATCACTTGCTCAGTGTTAATCCACAAAAGAGCTGGTAACTGAGAAGCTGTTTCCTAGTGTGAATCATTGTGGAAACTTCCAGAAAACAACAGGATCTGCAGCATGATCATGAACATATGTACACACACACACACACACACACACACACACACACACCTTACCCTAGGGAAAGTAGTCAGTATTTCTTTGGGGGAAGACATTTATACTCTTAGACACAGACAGCTATAGAAAGAACACATACCATATGAATCAGTTAACATCCCTGGACAACCCACATTGATCTTTAGGCTCCTGGATCCAGGGAACAATGTTAAGATTCAGGTTGTTTAATGGAATCTCCTAGATGGGAAGCTCCCGTCTATCATAAGCAAATCTAGAGAATTATGATGTCATGCTGGTGGAGGGGAATAACCCATATGCTGTGGGCTAACCTCATGACATCAAGTTTTTATTGCATGTAATTACACTGAGAAGAAGATGACTGGACTGGAGGCCCCGTCTGTAATAACAGGCTAGGCGAGAAGGGACTTTTGCTGGGGAAGTTAATGGATGCCCTTGCATGGATGATGCAAACGTATCCTCAACAAAGTGAACGGGTTGGCAAATTCTGTTGGTTCATCCTCAGCAATGTTTGAAATGATCTCTCTGCTTCCTTTTCATTTCACTCAGGTCAGCTTCCATGACTTCAACCTTGGACTGTTACCATAGCCTCCCAAAGACTTTCCACCTCTCCTGGGGTGCCCTTTTCAACCCCAATTGCCTGCTAAGCATAGGTTGGAAAAAAATCATCACACATCCTTCCAGTGCACCTACAGAAGGCAGCTTATCTTCTTGTTACTGGCATTCATGGCTCTTGGCAGTCTTTACCCAGACTCCCTGTTGTCAGAAGTTCCATTTTGCTCCCAAGGAATGCTAGCTAATCTTCTGACTGTGTCTGGCTATCAGCAATTCATAGTCTACACTGCTTTGTTTATTTTTTTTAAATTAATGATAATTTTGTTTAATCTTTAAAAATGTATACATTTAAAAATATATTTTAGTCATGTTTGTTTTAGTTAGGATTTCTATTACTGATAATATAGCACAGTCAAAAGAAACTTGGAAGGGAAAGGGTTTGTTTCAGTGTGTAATTCCCAGATCATATTCAATTATTGAGAAAGTCAGGCATGAACTCAAGGCAGGAACCTGGAGGCAGGTGCCGAAGCAGAGGTCATGGAGGAATGTTACTCACTGGTGTGCTCCTCCTGGCTTGTTCAGTTTGTTTTCTATACACTCCAGGACTACCTACCCAGAAGTGGTACTCCTCACAGTGAGCTAGGTCTTCCCATATCAAACATCAATCAAGGAAATGTCCCACATGTTTGCCTATACTATATCTTATAAAGGCATTTTCTTTATTGAAGTTCCCTCTTCTCAGATAGCTGGTGTCAACTTGTCAAAAACAAATAAACATACATACAAACAAACAACAACAACAACAACAACAACAAAACCTTAGCCAGCACAATATACATCTACCATTACCTCCCTCCAGCTCCTCACAATACTCCTCTCTCCCATCTTCATGTCCTTTTTTTTTTTATATTAATCATCCCCTAGATCCAACTAGTGTTTTTTTGTACACACATGGGTATAGAGACATCCACTGGGGCAAGGGCAAGCCACCAGTAGCCATTTCCCCACATTAGAGTGATTTTCCCTTCCTCAACAGCCATAGCTGATAGCTCCTATGCCAGTGGACATTTGGGACCCTTGTTCATTCTGAAATTTTGACCAACTTAAACTTGTGGAGGTAGCCATAGGTGCTTTCACATTTCTTTTTTTAAAAAACAAGATTTATTTATTTTATGTGTACAAGTATTTTTCTGCATGTACTTATGTACAGGATGTTGAGTGTCTGGTACCTGTGGAGGCTAGGAAAGGGCATCAGATGCCTTGAAACTAGAGGTCCAGATGTTTATGAGCCACCATGTGCTAGCAAACGTGGATCCTCTGCAAGAGCAGCAAGTGATCTTAACTGCAGAGCCATCTCTATAGCACCTGTAGCTACTTTTAATTATTATTGTGACTTTATGTGTAATTAATTGTTATTATTATGATTGTGAAGAAAATAGTAATCCAATAGCAGCGTAAGACATTCTTGCCTATTGAATCTTCCAGACCCAATCATCTTTGACCTTCCTCCTGAGACCTTTTTAACAAGCTAGAAAGGATGCTCCTGAACTCTGCTGAATCACTATGGTACTTACAAAGACTCTGTCCTTATAGGGAAGTTATCCATGCTTCCCAATTGAAGCTTACCCAAGGTAGAGTGGATGCCTATTCTATTCAGCTTTTACTTCTCACTGTACCTTAAATAGTGTCAATCCTGACTCTACAAAGTCTTGAAAGATTACAGACAACTAAACAGTAGCCTTTGGGGCTCATTCCCTTAATGGGATAGCAAGGATCTATAGTACAGGACCAGATACTTGTGTGCTATCAGGTCTAACAGCCTATTCAAGGAAGACACAGCACTAGGAAGTTGCTAGAAGCTGATGGGTAAAAGTGAGGAGGTAAAGAGATAGTGGGTGAAGGGTTAAAACTGAAAGGAGAGGGGCTGGGGCCCTAGCTCAGTTGTCAGTCAGTGAAACCCGAAGTTTGATCCCGGCATTATAATGACACATGATGGTGAACACGTATAATCCCAGTACTTGGAAAGTAGAGAGAGAAAGTTCAAGGTCATTCTTGGCCACATTGATGACTTCAAGGTCATCCTTGGCTACATGAGACCTTGTCTTAGAAAGAAACAAAGCAAAGCAAAGCAAATCATAGTGAATCATATCAAACAATCAAACAAAACAAAACTTTGATTAAAATATAAAGTCTGGGGCTAGAGAGATGGCTCAGCAGTTAAATAGCACTGACTGCCCTTCTAGAGGTCCTGAGTCCAATTCCCAGCAACCACATGGTGGCTCACAACCACCTGTAATGGGATCCAATGCCCTCTTCTGGTGTGTCTGCAGACAGCTACAGTGTACTCATATACATAAAATAAATAAATAATTCTTTAAACAAAAGTCTGATTCTGTGGAAACAGAAGGGAAAACAGGCAATTTTGTGCTCAAATCTGTGTGAGCTGCTACTTGTTGGCTCATGATCCTTATGGCTACAACGTGGTACAGAACCTTGCTTAAGGTCATGTGGCCTGAAAGAGGTTGAATTGGGAGACCCACATCCAGGCCTCTGGATTTCCAGGCCCATGTGCTACAGTCTGCTCCCCATTGGCAGTTTTATTTTTTTTTATACAAGGTGCCTGTAGTATGAACACCTCTCTCCTGGTTATGAGAAATTAGGAAGCAGTCTACATTAAAACTAAATGACACATATCATGCCACAGGTCTCTGTCCTTGAAATACACACAGACACACATCCATGTCTTACACACATGGGCACACAGATATAACACACACACGCACACACACACACACACACACACACACACACCACTTCATCAAGTCATCTCTGACTTCTCAATGTTTTATTTGGGTACCCTAAACTCTCCTTCTTCTCACTGTTCCATTCCTTGCCATTGATCATTCCCCTTTCCCCCTAGTTCTCTATTCACAGGCTCTGCCATGTGCAGTTCCTCTGATATAATATCTTTATTCTTACACATGTAGCATTATGTCTGGTGTTTCAGTAGAGCAGAGTGAGTTGAATTTGATTCATAAATAACTCCTCAGTGTGGTACGTTGTTCATGGTTCTTTCAACCATTGGCTACATCAAATGCCTTCCCATCAGTCTGCTGTCTTTGTGCTTTTTTTCCAAACCCAAAGCAATTTCCAAAAACTAAAACCTGATATTTATCCTTTGTGGGATCCATCCTAAATTTCATCCAAAGGTTCAATTACTAGAGGCTTGGTTGTTTTTTTATTTGGTGCCATGGCAAGCCAATAAAACCTTTTAGAGATGACAGGAAGGAAGATAGGTCATGGTGGGGTGTGGCTCCCCCTTCCTCTCTGTGTGTTCCTCTTCCTCCTCCTCATCCCCCATTTCTTCTTTCATGGTAATGAGATGAGTGGACCTCCTCTACCTCACACTCCCCACACCGTGTCCTATGTTGTCAACGACTCAAAGCAACATGGCCAAAGACCACAGACTAACAACTTTGAAGTCATAAAGCCAAGTACCCAAAATGAACCTTTCCTCCTAAGAAAATGATAATCTCAGAGAGTTAGTTATAGTGATAGGAAGTTAACACAGTATTCACCAAAATAAGCTACATGGGAAACATCTAAATTATAAAATATTTTAATAAATAAAAAATATTTTTTATAAATAAATAATATTTATTTTTACAAAGTTGATTATTTAAACACAGTAAAACACAATTAAAACTTGCCTGGCTGAGTTTCCTTGACCAAGTGTGGAAGGCCCACAGCACACAGTACCAATGTCACAGCTTAGCAGCATTTGCTGAGTGCACCTTGCTTGCAGTGATTGGCTGGAGACGGTACCCAAGATATCTATTTCTGTAAGATATGGATATTCAACAAGACAAACATGTACGCCTTTGGCAATGCCTCATGACTAATTGTCTAACATTCTTCAAGAGGTCACAAAGAAAAGATTTATGAGTTGAAAACATAGAAGGCACACACCCAAGGAACTGAAGGTTATATAATCAAATCCTATGCTTTTGCTTTCATTGTCTTGCTTGAATGTAAAACATTTCCCACAGTTCATGGGTTTGAACACTTGGTCTCCAGCTGTTTAGGGAGGCTGTAGAAACTTTTCCTCTGAAATGATGAACCAGGACAGACCTTTCTTCCTTTTGAGCTATAGCCATGATAACGGCAATAACATCTGCATGACACCTCACAGTTACATGGCCTTCCTGACGCATCACCTCACTTTCTGGGTGTGATGTGTGGGAATGTCCATGCAATTTGTCTTTATGACTCCCATAAGCCGTGTTATTTACAAAGGCTCTGAGTTTGGGGTTGTGTGTGCCAATTTTTCAGTGAGGCAGACTCAGAATAATAAATTTCCTAGTCACTGTATTATTCAGCTTCCCTTAATACAATAAATACCTGAGAGGTAACTTATATTGATTTGCAGAGAAAGAGACTAGGGTTGTATTATCCCCTTTGGAGGCAAGCTGATGACTAGAAAGTTTTCTCATAGCGCCATCTTTTCAAGTTTTCATCGCCTTCCAGTAGCTCATCTGAGACCAATCACTTAATACACAAGCCTTCTGGAAGACATTTAAGATCCATACTATACCATCATTGTGATTGCTTGGTCTTCTTTTCCTGTGTTCCCAATTACGCTGTGTAGTGTAGCTGCTTTATTTAAATATACCATGAAAATAAGGCACCTAGTTGCACAAGGACCAAATATTTGAATGTTTGAAGCAACTGAAAGTTCTCTTCTTCTCCATCCAAATACCTGAAGATAACAGGCATTCTCCTTTCTTGGTTGGTTTAGGGATGCAATTCTTTCAAGGAGTTCTCATAAGGTCCAGTGATCTAAGCTACTTTCCATAGGCCCCACAGAGGGCAGGATCTGAAGATCAAAGTCAGTAGATGCTGTTGGATGGAAACTGTTGACATGTGGAAAGCAAACGAGGCTCATTTCCCTTTATAATCTACTGTTCTTGAGTGGTAAGGCTCAATCATCAAAGTAGATGCAGCAGTCAATGAACATATACTTCTCCTAATCTCTCCAATGGCTGTGTTTCAATTTTTAATCACCTGTAATTAGGGTTTCGGGTGACAGGTTCCAACACTAACTCATTTAGTAGCTGTTTGGCTATAAAATTGTCCTCAGGTTCTAGGGCCAGGTACTGGCAGGGCCTTGTCCTAGCAGGAGAAGGACTCAGAAGCCATGACTCACTAGGGTCATCTGTATGAGTGGCCACAAGCTGCATAGATGTCTTCCCCACTCCCTTTTGGTAGACGCTTTCCTGCATTTTCCACTAATCTTTCAAACATTATAGAGCCTGACTTGGTGGGAGAGGGGAAAGCACAAGAGAGGAGATCCAGCACTCACTGTGCTAAGAAGGATGGTGATTGGCTGGGTCTGCTCATCTTGGAAACCTCTGTGTTGAGGTGAAGTATTTCATAACAGGTTTATGAAAAGCTTAATTATAGTCTAGATGAAAGAGGGGAGAGAGAGAGAGAGAGAGAGAGAGAGAGAGAGAGAGAGAGAGAGAGAGAGAGAGAGGTACTTTTAGGGATAGATTTATTGATCTCCAACTATAAAAAACAAGTGTGCACACAACAGGTTTTTATATCTACCAGTATATTCAAAAGACAGGACAATGACACCAATCCAGGACTTCGGGTCCAAGGAAACAGGTCTGTAATATTGGCTATGTTTTACTGTTTGTTAGACATGTAAGATGTCATTATGTGATCGATTTTCTACTTCTTGCTCTGGAAAAATTGCCATAATTGAATTGACTTTCTTTCAAATTGGAATCCGTCTATCATTAGGCACTGTACAATGATGGGGTGAGTTCATAAGTCTCAGTCTGATAGGCTTGGGTGTTCACAGAGAAAATGACATGGAGATAAGATCCCTTTGAACAAACCCATATGCAGGCTTAAAACTTACAGCAAAATTTAAAGCATCACCTCCGGTAGACTAGAAAGTAATACATAGCATGGTCCGGATTGCTCCTTATAATTTTTGTGTTAAGCTGTTTGCTTTGTATTAAAGTTATATTACAGAAATAAAGTTTGAGGTAGGTTGAGGATACTGCTTAGCTGAAGGGCATTTCATTTAGCCTGAGATTGCCTTTTCCTGGCCAACTCCCTTCCTTCTATACTTTTCTACATAATTAGGGTAAAAACTACACGAACCTTGCTTGTCTGGAAGATTAAAATACAGTCATTTTTTCATATTACTGGAGACCAATGAAACCATAGAAATATGAAGGAAAGGGGTAAGTCCATGTTCTTTGTTCAATTGTATTGTCTTTACTGGGAGAAGTGGGACATGGCTTTTGTACTGACTGGTTCATCAGAGATGACTGGATCTGTTAGAGTACGAGTAGGTACCCAAATGTGAGGTAAAGTGAGAGAGAAGACAAGAGGGTATGATATAAACTAGATCATTGAATAAAGTACAATGCCCTCTCCTCAACCCTGAGATGCACATAGTTCCTAGACATAGAGTTTCACACTCTACTTGGGGAAACATAATGTCCTTTGCAAGTTAGCCACTTATGAGGACCGGAGTCAAAAGGTATTCATTTGTCTGAGTACTTGGCAGCACCTTTCAGTGTCACATAATCTGGATTTTTTTTCTGTAATAATTTATTCCTATCATTTTTTTTCTGGCCTCTTTCTGACACTCTATTTCTTAAATTCCCTACTTTTTCTCTGTTTTTTTTTTTTCTTCTCTGTTTTCTAATGTGGGCATGGGCTTTTGAAACCTCAAAACTCAGCCCCAGTGAAAGTTTCCTTTAACACGGCCACACCTCCTAATCCTTCTCAAATTGTGCCACTCCCTGGTGACTAAGCATTCAAATATATGAGCCTATGGGGACCATTCTTATTCAAACTACCACAGGTGTCCTCCTCACTTTTCTGTATTATTTTTGGTACAGGGTATTTTACCGCACTTAGAGTAAACCAAGTGGATAGACTGGTTGGTCACTGAGTTCTAGGGCCCTTTTTGTTACCACCTCCCTGGCACTGGGATTTCCAGCACACACCACTGTGCCTGGCTTCTTACATGAGTGCTAGGTATACAAACTCAGGTCGTCATATGTTTAAAGCAAGCACTTTACCAACTAAGCCATCTTCCCAGCAGCTCTGTATTTTTTATATAGTATCTTTTTCATAAATATATTATCTTATCTGAGATTCATAATTTCTTACCCTAATATTTTTCTCCCTCATTTTCTTAGCTTTCTCTTAGTTCAGGATGCTGTTGTAACATAAAGTAGACTGCATGGCTCATAAACAATTGAAGTTTAATTTTCACAGTTATGGAGGCTAGAAATCTTAAGCTAACTGTCATCATGGTCACTATGATGCTCTTCGGGGCTCTAAACTGTCCAAATTACTATATCCTCACCTGGCAGATAGAAGGCCAGAGAGTTCTCTGGAGTTTCTTTTCTAGGACTGCTCATCTTGCTCAGGAGGACTCTGGACCCTGTTAATGATCTAATCATCCCAGAGGACCCCCCCCCCCCTTTTTAAAATCATCACCCTGTTGGTCTGGGGTTTCATTATATGACTATTAGGAAGATACACATTTGTTTGTTCAACTTTCTATTTTCTCCCTTCTTCCCTTTCTTGTCAGTTTGTTTCATTTTGACATCTCTACAAAACTGAATAATTTTTCAATATGTCTGATGACTCCTTCTCCTCTCCATATTTAAAAATAGCGTTCTAAAACCCAGATTAGAAATAGAAACAAGTTAAAGGGAAAATTCTAACGCAGAGGAAACATTTGCTGCATGTAACAAGATAAGGGCCAATGTTTATACATCTAAGAGACACAAATTGGTCAAGAAGATAAATATTATAATAAAGATAATGTCAGATAACCAGTTTAAAAAATATAAGTGTCTAACAATATTCCACATGCTGAATTTGTAACCAAATATCTATGCATACAACACTAAGATGCTGTCCCTAATATCAAGCCAGAATGTCACTGTTCTTGTCTCCTTTGGGAATAATTTTAAGCATTTGCCAGGAAAGAAGAGAAAAGCTACTCTCACAGGTTACTGATAGATAGGACTATACATTGTTTATTTTCCAAAGCATAAATCATGTACAGGCATTAATACTTTGAAAAGAATGTACACTTTGAGTCAGCAATTTTAAGGAAATAGTCAAATTATCTAAGATCTGTCCTCATTCTGGAGTTGTTTAGTCTCAGACAAATAGAATGCAACGGAATGCCCCACATTAAGTGCTAAGGGAAGAACGTGTGGTTACACCCACATGGAGAATGCTATCAGCTATAAGAAATGAGGTCACTGCAATTCAAACACTGACAGGGAAAGGTGTTATGAGCCACCGTCAAGTCAAAACAGTAAAATAGAAGGATGTTTTCAAAACAGACATCCATTTACAACACAGGAGAACAGGACAAGCCCAGATAATGTATATAAACAAGATTACTTAGAGAAGATAGAAATATGGCGACTTAGTTTCTTTTTCTGTCATAGATTTTTATAGCCTGGGAAATAATTTTAAGAATAACACAAAAGTGGAGTTAGGGGATATGACTTAGGACTAGAGACACGTGATTGGGTGGTTGTACTGCTTGTCCCTCCATTATCTTTCTTAGAGTCTGGTAGATGATACCTACCACAGGAACCCACAGGTCAATGTTTACTGGCTTTCTTTATATGAAAGGCAGCTTATTGGTCTGAGTGGCTCTCCACGATTAAACACATACTTGTTGGTCCTGTTTCAAGTCTGACACTGCCTCCCACCCTGGGCTGTGCCTAGGTACTGACATGGGTGGAGTCAGCTGGGGTAAAATTCCTTACAGAAAAGACTCCAGTCTCCTGACAAGGTAGAGAAGAATTTATTGGCTGGTGAAGGAGGAGTAAATTAGAATTCTTATTGCTGCTTAAACAGATGGTTTTGGAGGGTGAGTGTCTGTGTATATGTGCTCCTTTGTATGTACACATGTGTGTATATGGTCTTTTATAGATGGACATGTGTATATGTTCTTTTGTATGTGCATGTGTTTGTGTGTCTCCATGTATATAGGTTCTTTTGTGTGTGTGTGTGTGTGAACATGCATGTGTATATGTAACACCAAAAGTAGAGGTTGAATGTATTCCTTAGCTACTTTGCCCCTTGCTTTTCTTATGCAGGGTATCTTTTTGAACTCCAGTGCTTATGATTGTGAAGCAAGAGTTCACTAACTGAGCAGATTTTTACCTAACCATTCCTTCTTCTAGTCTCAGGATACCTACTGACTCCAATCCCCAAATCATTCCAGAGCTCTGCAGTCCTTATTGACCTATTGCTCATGGCTGTCTCCCCAGCAGCCTCTTGGCTCTGAAGAACTCATTTCCACTCATCCTTCTCTTTCAAGATCCCCACTTTGTCAACACTTCCTGTTAGTGAAGTCATCCTTCCCATCCTCGTCTCCTTATTGATTTACATCTTTCTACCCTCATTTTCAGAATATTTCAGAAGGAAGGGACATAAATATTTACACTGACTGCAATACATTTAACAGGAAGTCCTGTGCCTATTTATACATCTTTCTCTATTCAACAGTGTCACTGGGCACAGATGTCTCATCGAAGGGTTTTGAGCATTTGGAGACGTTAACTTGGTGAGGAAGATGAGCATGATGTCGCTTTTGTTGACCTGACCTAGCCAGGAGCTGGGACACGTGGTGGCTGCTCCCTCTCCCCTGATTAGCCTCACTCTGCAGGAAGATGCGAAGAGAGCAAGCAGCAGGCACAATATGCCAATTTCTTGATAATAGAATGTTCTGCTTGCATAGGAAGGAAACTGCAGCTGTTCTGTACAGATGGTGAATAGCTGACTGCATCTAGCACGATTCAATGAACTGTGTCAACTGAGGAGGCACGTGAAAAAAGTAGATGTGTAAACTAGTTCCTGCTTCCACCCAGAAAAAAAAATCCCTGGATAATTAACATTCATTTAGATGTTTTTAAAAAGGAAAATGTCTTCTAAGCCACTCTCCAAAAGTCAATTCCCTAAATACTGTATCCCCAAATGTACTCAGATTTGCCTCAGATGAATTAGATTTTTCAGGATTGGTTTTGTACCACTTGTTCCCATGTTTTTTTGCACCACATAGGCAATAAGGTCAGAGGTCTGCATGTATTTGTGTGTGTGTGTGTGTGTGTGTGTGTGTGTGTGTGTGTGTGTTGACATGTGTGGGCACATTATTTACTATTTTGTGTGTGTTCATTTTGCCTCCAGATCTTCAAAATTAGAAGTTTAACATTGAGGACAATGATACTGTTTTAAAATTGTTCTGTTTTTCAAGCTACCTTCCAATCTCCCTTCTCAATGTACAGTAAAGTGTTCATAAATACTTACTGGCTTCAGAGTGAACTAACTTATCAAAAAGGAATTCCTAACCCCAACCCCACCAAGAACACCTCTGAGTCTATGTGACAAAATCTGAAGAACCTTGGCTAAGAACCCATAGACCTCGATAGACTAAGAAGGTACAGACAGTGATTCCACTTACCCAAGGAACTCCTAGCAGGCAAACTCACAGGGACAAAAGTAAAATGTTGGTGTCCAGAGTTGGGGAGGAGAGAAAGGGAACAGAAAGCTTATATATAAGAGATTCCAAGTTTCAGTTTGGGAAGACAGAAAGTTCTGGAAACAGACCATGGTAACTGCTTAATGCTACAAAACTGATCACATGAAAATAAACCATGGGGCAAAGGGAATAGCTCAATCAGTAAAAACCCTTTCCTTGAAAGAAGAACCCGAGTTTAATCCTCAGACTGTATTTAAAATTGCCAGGAATGGTGATGCAGGCTTGTATGTCTATTGCTTGGGGGTGGGGGGCAGAGACAGGAGGCTTGCTGGGGCTCACTGGCCAGCCAGCCTAGTCTAGTTAGTGAGTTTGCTATTACAGGTGGAAGAGCATGTCTCAAAGGATGTGGAAGCATTTTTGAGGATGACACCTGAGGTTGTTCTCATGCCTTTACACACACACACACACACACACACACACACACACACACACAGAGAGAGAGAGAGAGAGAGAGAGAGAGAGAGAGAGAGAGAGAGAAAGAGAGAGAGAGATGCACACACCTATCTGTGCATAAACAGGAAACAAATAGATGTCTTAGGAGGCTTCCTAATGCCAGGAATATCTGGAACCTTAAGATTGTTGCCCTGTTTCCTAGGGAGAATTGGTCCCATATGCCTGGCGTATGGGATCTGATGTGCTCTGAGGTTTGGTGAAGGAGAACCAGACATGTCCGAAGGAAACAAAATGGAGCATGCTTTGTGTACATTTCTTAAAGACTGTTGGTGTCACACCATCACTTAAGCACTGTCGAAGACAAAATTAAATGACTTTCTCTCGCCTTGAGAAGCTGTTTCATGTGTGGGTTCTTCAGGAGGTTCCCTCTGTGTTCCTGTTGGCTTGGCAGCTGAGAAGAGACTGTAGGGTATTGGATGAAAGGCAGCTGAACTTCACCTATATTGTCCTGATGGTGGAAAATTCTTCTTTCTGTGACTTTCCAAGTTTCCAGAATCATCCTCATTTTTTATCACATTTTATCCATGAAAAATCTGGGAGCAGTATGATCTGCTTCTCAAGCTCAGGACGTGTGTTATGTCATGACCTATAATGTTCATTGCTTGAAAGGATCAATATAGGAGCCTTCATGGTGTCCTGAGAGTCAGAAATTTCCACAGTTTGGTTTTGAGGCTCCTACAGAAGAGTGGGGTCATAGCAAGCTGCCCATTGAACGGTGTGTTACACAGGTTGTGTGCCCAGTACAACTAAAGCAAAGACCTTTTTCTGGACCAGCAAATGAGTAGGGACCTAACCTCATCAGGAGCTGGGAGAATTAAAGTACAAGAGACCTGTAGTCTGGGTTCTCGTTGGGTGCCAGGATGATTGACAGGGTAGACATGATGAGCCTCAATTTCTGGTCAAAATCAAACAACAGGGAACAAAGTGAGTTACAGAGGCAGCATGCACACAAACCACATGACCCTGGAGGGAACTACACTGAGGGGAAGCACAGTTCTCCTGGGTAAGCAGACACCATCTCCACACTGCCCCACACCTCCACCCATAGAAGATGTTGAAGTCATTAATTGAGCTTCTATTCTTCCTCCTGTTACCCAGTGATGCAGAGAAAGAGCCTGGGAGAGACCACGTGATAGGAAAGAAAGTACTAGAACTTCTCATTTTCAGGATGATTTGAGTCTGCCATTCTCTCCCCCGGGTCTCCTTTCTGACCACTCCTATTCAAGATTTAGTGAACTGAAAGCCACTTCTGGGTTTCACATTGTCAAACCTCCAACTGAACTTCCTCCAGGCAACTGCACTCCTTACTTAGCTGAATTTGTGTTCTATCACTGTGCTGCTTTCTCTGCCTCAGGACACCTCTCAGAGCTTTCCTCCCTTCTTTTAGCTTTATGAGAACCTGGGTTTAGGCTTTTCCTTCCACGGAGATGGAAGAGGTTCAAAGCAAGGGTAAATGTGGAGAGACAGCAGAGAAGGTAGAAGCTTGGGGACCAAGAATGAGCTATTTTATAACTGAAGCCCAAAGAGTCTGCCCTTCCTAACCCTCTGTTTGAAGTCATTTTTGGAGCTAGAGAAAGGGGAAAAAATAGGAAGAATATCTAATTTTGTGAATCTCATTTTCAAATTCAAATCTCCAATGTTCCCTGAGGCAGTAGACCGCACAGACAATCCAGCAATGAAAACTTAATAAAAGGCCCCAGAAAGATCATAGATCATACTGGCCCATCAGCTGTCACAGGTAAGGGAACAATAATGACATTATTCTAATATTTGGGACATTTGGGGTCGTGTTTTCTTCTCGGCGGTGACAGCTACCTCAGCTTCAAACTTTCCAATATCTCCCCAGAACTCAGCTCCAGTCTCAGGCCATTTTTACCATAGTTGTTCTTTCTCCCAGCTGTTTAAAAATGTGCATAATCACAGTGTGTATGTCCAGGGGGTGTCTTTGTGTCATGGCCTTAGTTGCTTCTGCTCTCAGACTTTCTCCTTCTCATTTATCTTGATACCCCTTAGTCTGTCCATAACACAAGTAGTACCACATGCAGGCCAAGCCTTAAGATAGCCTACTGCTGCAAAACCAAAGTCCTTTTAGGTAGAAACCCAAGACTTCAAAATATAAACTTGGATTCACTTTGCAGCCTGTCTTAGTTGGGGCTTCTATTGTTGTGATGAAACACCATGACCAAAACTCAATCCGGGGGAGGGAAGGGTTAATTTGGATTACACTTCTACACTGCTGTTCATAACCAAAGGAAGTCAGGGCAGGAACTCACACGGGGTAGGGATCTGGAGGCAGGAGCTGCTGCAGAGCCATGGAGAGGATCGTGATGGCTTGTTTATCATTGCTTGCTCAGTCTACTCTTTTATAGAACCCAGGACCCCCAGCCTTGGGATGGCACCACCCAGACCTAGCCCTCCCTCATTGACCACTACTTGAGGAAATGCCTTTCACCTGGATCTCATGGAGGCATTTCCTCAACTGAGGCTCCTTTCTCTCTGATAACACTAGCGTTGTCAAGTTGAAACACAAAAGCAGCCCACACACAGCCTTACTTCCCAGAATTGTGGTCCTACCTCAATCAGTAACACAGTTCGTACCACTAGCAGGTTCTCTATGACTGCAGTTCCAGAACACAGAGACTCATTACCTGCACGTGCTTTCCTGGAATACATTCTATGTGTCTGCTTGGACCAAGATTCTCCACAATGTTGAGAAGCCTTTCCTGAATTTCTGCTGGGAGAATTTGTACTCTCTGGTGATTCAGCCTCATGTTAGAACCGACCACACATCCAGGATCAGTTCCTGTCCTCCTGATATACTTAAGGCATCTGTGGTGTTTTGAATGAAAATGGCCTCCATAGGTAGTGGCACTATAGGAGATGTGGCCTTGTTGGAGGAAGTATGTCATTGGGGTTGGGCTTTGAGGTCCCAGATGCTTAAGCCAGGCCTGGTGTCCCTCACTTCCTGTTGCCTGCCAAACTAGATGTATAATTCTTGGTGCCTTCTCTAGCACCATATATCTGCCTGTGTGCCACTATCCTTCCTGCCATGATGATAATGGACAAAACCTCTGAATGATAAGCAAACCCTAATTAAATGTTTTGCTTTATAAATGTTGCCATGGTCACGACGTCCCTTCACAGCTATAGAACACCGACTAAGATAGCACTCCATGCTGGAAACTCTTGCTTAGGCATGTCTGTCTTAGTCAGGGTTTCTATCCTTTACAAACATCATGACCAAGAAGCAAGTTGGGGAGGAAAGGGTTTATTCAGCTTACACTTTCATGCTGCTGTTCATCACCAAAGGAAGTCAGGACTGGAACTCAATCAGGTCAGGAAGCAGGAGCTGATGCAGAGGCCATGGAGGGATGTTACTTACTGGTTTGCATCTCCTGGTTTGCTCAGCTTGCTTTCTTATAGAACCCAGGACTACTATCCAGGGATGGCACCACCCGCAATGGGCCCTCCAACCCTTGATCACTAATTGAGAAAATGACTTACAGTTAGATTCATGGAGGCATTTTCTCAAGGGAGGTTTCTTTCTGTGGTAACTCCAGCTTGTGTCAAATTGACACACAAAACCAGCCAGTACAGTGTCCTACCCCTTTTCAGTGCCAGACATCATGTTCTCAGCTCATGCTAACTGGAGGAGGAAGAACCAAAAGCAATCACTCATGGGTTATGGGTTTGCTGGCCACCATCTTCCCTTGGTAAAGGCTACCATGAGCTTACTGCTGCTCCCAGAGGTAGCACACATACCCTCTGGCTTCCTGCTCCCAGCACAGCCCACTTGGGAGAGACTTGGGCTTTTGTCCTGGTTGATTTCCTATTGGAAGTTTAATTCCTCATTGGCTCAGAGAACGAAAGTTGACTCATAAATGAAAGGCAGTACTGTCAGCTGTACCTCTGTCCTTCTATCCTCCAGCTGTGTGCAGTGACCTCCATGAAGAGGCTGGACACCCCTTCATCTCGTTGCACAACTTCTCAACCAAGATATGTTGGGATCAGCAAGTGTACCCCAGCCTCAATTTCACATCCTGAGAGAGACAGAGAACAAGTGCTCAGCCCTTTTCTGCTTTGCTGGGAGCAGTAATCAGTACAATTCTCTGGAAAGCAATTTAGAAAAATGTACCTAAAATCTTCATATCACTTCCTTCTTCAATCCAGCATCTTACTTCAGTGATGAAGGGGAAAATACATAATATGTATATGTGTGTTTTATGTATATATGTGTCTACCCACACATAAGACGTTGATCTCAGAATTGTTTATAGTAGAAAAATATTGAGTCAATTCCATTATGAAACAAACTATCATTAAAAATTAGGTCCTAGAAAAACATCTGATTGCCTGGTTCTGCCTGGTGTCGGGAGTGTCACCATTATGCCACTCAATGGAAGCAAAAAGCAGTTGATCATGGGGTACTCAGTCTCTAAGTCTACCTCTAAATTTGTCCCCCAAAATGATTCTCTAGAAGCAAAAAGAAGTAGACAACATGACAGAAGCAGAATAAATATAGCCTCAGCCCTGAAATGTCCACCCAGCCTCCCAGTACAGACCTTTGATGGCTCCTTCCCAAGTCTTTAGTGTCTGGCCCTACTAGGTCCTTTCCTGAAGGAGCTACAGGAGAAAAGAAGGGTGGATGTGGTGGTGGTGGTGGTGGGGAGCACAGGATTCTGAAGATCCTAACCTTATCACTGACGATGATTCCCTCTAGGAAAAATGACCAAAGTTAATGACCACTAGTCACCCAGCCAAGAAGGCATGCACAACAGTATACATATTCCCTGACACAGCCTGTTCTTTAGAAGGAAGAGTCAGGCTTGTTGGTGAGAACCAGTAAACCTAGAATTCAGGACAGGCAAGAAAGCAGGTAGTTCAAGGATATTCAGGCTTTATTGTGAGACTTTGAGAAAAGACAAGAACAGGTGTTATGTTGGAATTCTTGAAGGAAATGGATGCCACATAACAAACTGTGGTCTCTTTACTTTGTGCTTTTCAAAACAGGCAGTTGGTAAATTGTACAGCTTTATGATCCAGAGTTAGGGAGTGGCACTTCTGCTTTGCCACTAGTCCAGCATTAGAGAGTGATTTTGGCCCTTTGTGTACACACAGGGTAACAGTGTGTTCTCCATAATGGCCATATTAGGGACTTCCCACTGAGAAAGCCTGCTTACTGTGCACTTCTCAGCATGCTTCTTTGTCTGCATCTACTTCCTTCAATGTGTCAGACACATTGTTGGGCATTTTCTTTATTAGTAACATACTATCTACCACTATAATGATGTATACAAGCAACATATTTATGTCTTAAGACAAAGTCAAAGATTGTTCACATAGTAGTAACTCTTGTGATCCTAATGTACCTTCCTGCCCAACCATGTCCTGCAGATGAGTAATGGATATAATAAAATTATGAGGACATCACAGCCTCCCATCATGGATGACTTCAGGAGTCAGTAGGAGCTGTCCATTCAGATCAATCTTAAAAGCCCTTTACCGCCATCAGCTTCAGGGCCAAGGCAGAGGCAAAAGGACGACAAAATATTTGCAAAGAAAATTCTGGATATTTATGAGGGAAAATATGTTCAGAGAAAACATGGGTGGTCAGATTCTGATGTTGCATATATATATATATATATATATATATATCCTGAGAACTGTCCACATAAGATGAGGCTCCCAAGTGTGCTTCTTTCCATTCTAGAAGTGACCACCAACATATATGACCTAAGTTATCAAGTGCATCGATGCTTGTAGGCCAAGGGTTCTGTCTAATAACTCACTCCTGAGAACCATTGCTTTCTTTCTTTCTTCCCTTCTTCCCTTCTTCCTTCCTTCCTTCCTTCCTTCCTTCCTTCCTTCCTTTCTCTCTCTCTCTCTCTCTCTCTCTCTCTCTCTCTCTCTCTCTCTCTCTCTCTGTCTTCCTTCGAATTACTTTATTTATTGATTTACTTTACATCTTGGCTATTGCCCACTCCCAGTCTCTGCGTTACACAGTCCCTCCCCCTATTCCCTCTCCCCTTCTCCTCTGGGAGGGTGGAGGTTCCCCTGGGTATTCCCCAACCCTGATACATCAAATCTCTGCAGGGCTAGGTACACCCTCTCCCACTGAGGCCAGACAAAGCAGCTCAGCCAAGGAAATGGAGGAAATAATTTCTTATTCAACAGTAGAATTCTAGGAGTTAATCAGGGAGCTGGGAATGTTGCTCTGGTGGTTGAACTCTCATCTAGCATACATGAAACTCTGGGCTTGGTGTCCAGTATTACATAAACAAGGTGTGGCAGTGCATATCTGTAATTGTAGCACTTGGGACATGGAAGCAGGAGGACTGCGTCATCCTTGGCTATATTCTAAATTCATGATAAGTTACATGAAAATGAATCTGGCAACCTATCATGAAAACAAGTTTCAAATTTTAAGGCAACCCTTTCCCACCTGCCCCTGCAAGGAAACCAGTGGAATCTCTTCTGTATGTTTAATCCTACCTGTAAAATCACAGCATGGGTTTCAATATTGTTTTTTTTCCCCTCCCTCTTCCTGACATCAAAATCTGAAAACCAAGCCATGTGTATATCTTACTCCTGCTGAGCTTCTATGTTGTAGGAAGTAATAGGGTTCCCCTTGAATCTAAATGAATCATCTACAAGCCATGGGTTCTTTAAACTCCTACTCCAATTATTTCCACTTATAAACACTTAGTAAGCTCTCACTGTAGGGTAAATCTTTTATCATGCAATTATTTTGGAAAAAACATAAAAATGAATTACAAACTTCTCAGACTTAAGTAGTTTTGGAAAATGTGTTAAAAACAATAAACAATCTGTTCCAAATTTATCTCACAGTTCTATGCACAGAAAAGTTGAAGAGAGCTTTAAAAATACCTCACAGATAGTTTCTTATGGAGATGTTAGTGATACAACAGCGTGGTTAGTTTTTGTATTCATTACTTTTCTTACAACTATTACATAAAACCTGACAGAAGCAACTTAGTGAAAAATCTAGTCTGGCTTAGAGATTCATGCCAAGGCATGGAGACATGATGGTGGCAGTAGCTTTCATCTGTGAAGTCAGGAGAAAGAGGTAGCTTGTTCCATCTTGATGGATGAGAAATCATATAGAACTTGGATTAGAATCAGGACCCACAAGACCCCTCCCTCCTTATTGTCCTATGTCTACAAAGAGGTTCCATGCTCCTAAAGTTTCCACAACTTTCCTAAACACCACCACTAAGTGAGGACCAACTCTACTTTCTAATGAGTATTTTCTTCAAATGGGTTTTTATTTCTGTAGACTAGAGCCTTATGGGTAGGGCTTTGCTCTCAATGAACATTTTCCATTGTTCTCTGGCAAATTGTTTTCCCAAATAATACTTAAAGAAAGCACAGTGCATTCTGTTTCATACCCATACTGCTGTGTCTCTTACGTGTATACTGTTCACACTCACATTGTTTATGTGCATCTTTATATACCTTCATACTCTTTGTTCACCAAAGAGATGTATTTCCCACATTCCACTGTTGGGCAAAGGTCCTTGTATTCACACATAAGCACTAGGGAGACCAGGAATCTTACTCATGTGTGTGTGTGTGTGTGTGGGGGTGTCCCTTCCAGGGAGGAAACAACTTTTCTCAACTCAGAAATCTGAGAGTAGACATTGTTCATGACCTGATGGCCTTTGCTAGCTGTAGAACCAGACCAAGTCCACAGAATGTCAGTCTCAGACTCTCCTTCCTCAGAACTTTGTCTTTAGCTCTCACTTAATAGAACTGATCCTTGTATTTTGTCACATGTATTTTATGGCCTGCTGACCTTTATGCTATCTCAATCAGGGACAACACTAGATCTCAGTCCTTTAAGCTACAGAGACCATCTTCATGGTCACATATACTTTACAAAAGGGTTTCTATGTAGTCACACTTTCAGCTTTATTGTGTACCTGGAACCTAAATGATTTTTGCCTGGAAACCTTTTCCCAAATTCTGCTTAAATATGCTGGCAATAAACCACCTGGCATCAGACTCTCTGGAAGTTCAGTCAGGCTGAACAATTTTCATTCTTACCTCTTCATGGATTGTTTTCCTGCCTGCCATGACACTTGCTGGGACCCCCTCACTTTACCTTCTGTTCCCTTCCATTATAAACTTGGCTAAAGTGAGTAAATAACAACCATGCCACAACCTGACTGCTGTGCTGTTTAGAAACTTCTGCCAAGCAAATCAGTCCATTACTTTTAAACTCAATCCTCACTCAGCTTTTTAGGACATGGGCAGAACACAGACATACTTTTCTAGAGTATGATAGTATCTAGAGATAGATGGCCTTTAATTTAATTCCAGATACAGTCCTCATTCCCCACAACATTCTAGGGTTTTCAAACTTGCCTATATTTTTCTTACAAATGAGTCAAATCATTAGTTTACTTTGAACTGATGCTTGTTAAGATGAAGTATAGAAGCTGGGTTTATTCTACTCTGTTGGCCATCTAATTTTTCTAGTAATGTGTGTTAAAGAGATTGTCTTTTCTGCAGTGTTTGGTTTTGGTACTTTTCTGAAAAAAATGAGAAGCAGTAAATATATGTGTAAGATCTGTATGTCAGCTGGCAGCAGGATACCTTATTTTTCCCTCTGGAGTACTCTGTTGAGCCTTTAAGGCCCACAAGGATTAAGCCACTTTGATCCTACCCTCCCATGCCTCCTTGGTCTTCCAGATGGAACACACTTGTATATTTATTCTTGTGGTCTCTTTGGCCATCTTGCTAATATTATCCAATGAATGTGTCATGTTGGGAATATAGACACACATGTATGTAAAGGCATGTAGAATGGGAAGAATGTTTCTAAAAAAATCCTAGCAGGTGTCAGGTTATGAGGTTATGGGTATTTAATTTTTTGTGTTTTTCTGGATTGTTCTACACCTTAAAGTAGTTGCCTTCAGTTTAAGACCATTTATAAAGTTACTAAAATTCCAGTTGAGGGTATAGCACATTGGTACAGTGTTGAATGAGCACACAGGAACCCCTGGGTTTGATCCTCAGCACCACCTTAAAAATAATCATGTGTGGGAGGCTCACATGTGCCATTTCAGCACTTAAGAGGTAGAGGCAAGAGGACCAGAAGTTCAATATAATCCTCAGCTTCATAGTGAGTATGAGGCTAACCGAGAATATGTGAGATCCTTTCTCAAAAATTAATTTGTTTGTCAGCTAACAATCTGTTACTTGCTAGTTGTTTCCCACAAGTTCATCAAGGTCATACACTACAAAAATACAGCTCCACTGTGCTAAACATTTGGCTCCCCCATGAACATTTTCTAAAACTCTTGCACACAGGAAGAAACAGAATAAAGTTGAATGTGTTTAATATTGCATAGCCAGACCATCAGTCTAACTGAAACCCTAAATCTATTTATCTTCAGGAATGAGAAGGCTTACTTTTCTGAGTACAGGAGAGCTTCAAGAGGTCTGGAAATCTGTGGAAACAACTGACCCTTGTAAAAGGTCAAATCCAAGGCTGAGTTAATTTCCACATCTGAGTTAGTGACTCAAAATTGATTTTGTATTTTCCATCTCCAGAGATGTGCTTGTCTCTCATGTAGTAAAGGTGCCTAGTAATGGGCTCACACTTTAAAGCTATTTTGAAATGGAATTTTTATAGAACCAATTTTTTGGTTGCTTAAAGTTAATTGCTTTGTATCTAATTTTAGTCCCATAGGGAGCAATTTCGATCTCCCCCAGCAAACTTTATCTTGAATGAGGCTTATCTATAATCTTATTACATGTGTCTGGGTGTCTATAAGTAAATACCATGGGCTGTGTTGTGTTTCTAAAGGTCACTGTGTAGTTTTAACATGCGCCATGGACTTCACTTTGGGCAAAGCATAAATTGTTTTCCTGATGCCAAGTCCGTCATTGTACCAAAAGAAAGTTAGGAAAATGTGAGGAAGTCTGGATCACCTTTTCTCATCCATCACAGTTGCTAGGCAACTTGCAATAGATCTGCTGTTCTAAGGATATGAATGAAACACTGCACTGGGAATAAAATGGTAACAAGGCTGCAATAATCAGAGAGAGAGAGATTGCACATTACCATTAGCTAGCCTACAGCAATCAGTCTTACAATTCAGTCCCTGGACCAGAAACATCAGACTGACCTGCAAATGTATCTGAAATAAATTCAATACAGACAAACAAACAAACACAGGCACACAAAAAGCTCAGATAGCCTATTCAATAAATGAACAAATAAACATAAGACAAATTTCTCAAAAATAAGAACAAATGACTAATCAGTCAACACACACACACACACACACACACACACACACACACACACACGAGCAGAGGAGAGGGTTTAACATCTGTAGCCTCTAGGAAACTGCATATCAAAACTATATTGAGATTCTAGTTCACTCTCTGAATGGCTGTCATTAAGGAAACAGAAACAAATGCCAGCGAGAATATATGAAAAAGGGGGGCTTTCATGTGCTCCCAGTGAGACTACAATTTATGCTCATCCATTGTAGAAATCAGTATAGGGATTTTTCAAAAAAAACAAAAAATGAAATTATCATATGGTTCAGCTATAGCATTCCCGAGTATGACTGCTAAAGGGAACCACGATGACATACAATACAGATGCCTACAGACTATGTTCATTGCAACGCTATTCACATGCCCAGTTATGGAATCAGCCTACACTCCCCGAGAACTGACAAGTGGGTAAGGAAAATATATGGGTACCAGATTTAGTTTTACAAAGAAGAATAAAGCAGGTCATGGCAGGATGCCACTGGAGGTCATCACAGAAAGTAGAGTATGCCAGATTCAGAAAGACAAGACTAGATTCTGCTCAGGTAGAATCTAGAAATATAAAGAAGTAAAAGTAGAAGGGTAAAATTATGGAAAAAAGAGGAAGAATACTTAAGATGATGTAGGGTGACCACATGTATACATAAAAATATCAAAATGAAGCCCATCATTGTATGTTGATATAGGCAAATAATATATTGTTAAAACAGAATAATAAAATATGGAAGTATTATGACCCTTATTCTATCAGTACATGCTGCATATTTGTATTAAATAACATACTACATCCTCAAAGCTTGTACAATTATAAGATAATAAAAAATTGAAAAGAATACTTGGCTGAAAAAGATGACAGCATACTAACTGTCTTGCAAAATATCAAAGAAATAAGAAAAAGTATGTATTTATGAGTTTGATTTAATCACTTTACATTTTATGCATATATAAAAATAACACACCAAACTCCATATATAGAACACAATTCTTATTTATCAATTGAAATAATATCAGTTCTCAGGATGATGAGATAACTCTTTGAGAAAAGGCAGTTGCCATCAAGCCTGAAGACCTGAGTTCAATCCTTGGGGACCACATGAAAGAGAGAGTGAGAACTGATTCATGCAAGTTGTCCTCTGACTCACTCCCACATGCTATGGTACTCACACAAACACGTTCTCTCTCTCTCTCTTTCTCTCTCTCTCTCTTTCTCTCCCTCCCTCCCTCCCTCCTCCTCTCTCTCCCTCCCTCCCTCTCTCTCTCCTCTTCCCTACCCCCTCTCTCTCTCACACACACACACAAACACAAATAATCAATAGATCAATCAATGAATCAATCAATGTTTTTGAGAGAAGTGTAAATTTGGGTGTCTTACTCCAAATCTAGTCAGGTAGAAACCCAGGTAGCGATGTGCACAGAAGCAATTCTTGAGAAACATAGCCTAGAGCAATGAGGTTGTGTTGACCTCGGATCCTGATGTGAGTGTGGTAGACTATCAGAGAACGTATATATTTGTTATTTCTCTGTTGTGATAAAACACCACGACCAAAAGAAACTGATAAAAGAAAGACTTTATTTTGGCTCATGAGTCTAGAAAAGTCAGATGTCTACAATGGCAAAGGAAGTAAGTGAGCAGGCCGTGGAGTGGGAAGCTCAGAGATCGCATTTAAACTACGCACGCAGGAAGCAGAGAGAAAACTGGATGTGAGGCGAGGCTGCAGATTCTCAAAGACCATTCCCTACTCAGGCACTTCTTCAGCAACACTATACCTTCTAAAGGTTCCATAACCTCCTGAATAGTGTCCATAGGGTCCCCCAACTGGGGACCAACTATTCAAATACCTGAGCCTATGGGAGCCATTTCTCATTCAAACTGCCACAACGTATATCAGGCTTTACCTGAGATGTGGGCACAGGTCAATATCAATGGGAACTTGTCTGTTAAAAGAAGGCCTCACACAGCCTGGAATCACAGAAGGTACTGTCACCTGTGATGGGAACATACACTGCAAACATGACAATTAAGTGTGATACCCAGAACTTACTGTGGAGAGAGTGATAGCTGTTCTCTGATACCATACACATGCTGTGACATGCTCACAGACTCTTGGATGCAATGATAAATAAATTTAGAGAGGGAGCAGGGATCAGTGTGCATTTCTCAAATGTGTGTGTGTGTGTGTGTGTGTGTGTGTGTGTGTGTACAATCTGTGTCTTTCTGAATCACATCTCTAAAGGTTGCTAATACCCCCACCTCTTTAACATTGCTCAGAGACTGGTGGTTTGAATGAGAAATGTTCCTCATAGGCTCTGGCATTTGGACATGTGGGCCTTAATCTGTGGTACTGTTGAAACGGTTGTACTTGGTGGGAGGTGATACGTCACTGTGGTGGGCTTTAAGGGTTCATAATCTCATTCTACTTCTACTTTGCTCTCTGCTTGTGTTGGAGTTGCAGACATGCTCTTGCAACTTCTTATTCCTGCCACCATGCCTGCCTGCTGCCATGAGTTTTCTCTACGGCCAACTCTCTCCTCTCTTAAACCGTAAGCCAAAATAAACTTAACTATAAATTGCTTTTGGTTATGGAGTTTTATCACAACAGAAAAGTAGCCTATACAAAGACACAGTTGACAACAAGAGTGAAAGTTCAGCAAGCAAAGCTGTAAGGTGGATTTTCTGAGGGGCATTATTCAGAAAAGAGCAGATGCAGGAAACTCAACACGCATTTATTTGCTGTCCTCAAGAAGGTGTCTCTTGGAAAACTCGAATCATCTGTGGAGGCAATTTGAGTCTTATCAGCGGTTTTCTGACTCCTCAGCAGGACAGGCAAGGCTAACTTCCTTTCTCAGGCTTTCTCTCCTCTGTCACCATTGCTTACCACAGCGTCAGGAAGTGTACCACCCTCTGCCTGGACCTTACTGACATCTCTGGCTTAGTGGCACATTAAAGAGGTCTTTGAGATCTCTAAGGTGGAAGACACAAGAACTAACTCACTGAAGATGGAGCTGAAAGAGAACAGACCTTGCATTTATCCAATTTCAATCCTATGACAATGCACCCAGCTAATGGAGCTGAGCTCACAGGGTATGAATAGGTGAGCTCTGGGTGACACACAAGGGGACAAAGAGACCTTTCAGGAAAAGTTGATGACTGCCTTTGACACCATCTCAACATCAATGAACAGAGCGTTAACAAAGCATTTGCTATCCCTCTCAATGGATCTCATTATAGCAATGGCAGCAGAGAGATGTTTGACAAAAGAAACCAAGCTAAGGATACCACATTACTTTACAGAACCCTGGGTGTGTAATGAAGACCAGGTATAGCTGTGGGGACTTAGAACATGTCAGTTTCCAGAGGACTTGGTTGTCACTATGAATAGCCAGAGTGGGATCCAAAAACTGACTTAAAAACTGTTCAATGATAAAACATTTAACTGAATTGACCATGGCACGGCCTCTGGCCCACTTATCGGTCATAGGAGTTAGAGGAGAGGATTGGCTGCCTTAGAAAAAAATGGCTTTCAAACATATCTAGGGTTTGAATCTTCCTGGAGTGTTTGCTTGCACACATTGTTGACATCTGTGCACAGTTTCTAGTTTGTGGGACTTAGATGGGCCTGAGACTGGCATTTCTAGAAGCTCAGAGGTGGAACTCGTGTTGCTGATCTTGGGAGTGCAGTTTGAAGACTTCAGGGAAAAGAAAACGCACAGGAAAACAGTGGCATGTTTTGAGGATTAAACCCCAGGAAGAGCCTCTTCACTGCACATGCCTAAAGCTGACTCCTCCTGGTTACTGGGTTTCTATATTTGAGAATGAGAAGTTTCATGCAAGGGCTGAGGTGATAGTGCAGTCAGTAAAGCAGTTGCTATGGCAAGCATGAGAACCTAAACTAACTCCCTGGATCCCAGATAAGATCCAGTGAAATGGCTGACACCTGCAATCCCAGTGCAGAGACAGGTAAATCCCTGGGTCTTGCTGGCCAGCCAACCTAGTCAAATTGGTGAGTTCCAGAATTGTCTGAAAAACAATGTGTGTGGTGCCTATTTGTTGAATGAAACCAGGAGTCAATACCTGGCTTCTACATGTATGTACATATATATGCATAAGTACATGAACGTGTGAAACTTTAGGGAGCTTCTAATGGTTGTGTAAGGTTGCCGACTGGAAGGGGAAAAATAAAGTCATACCTCCATCTACCTAGATAACTCTCAATAAGCACTGGTTACACCAAGAGTCAGAACAGTGACTCTAAACAAATTGTCTCTGACACTACACGCCCTGCTTTATATGTCCCTGCCTTGGGTACTCAGACATGCAGGCTGCTTACTTCCAGAATACTGAATGAAAACCTGTCTTCTGCCAATCCTGATCATGTTCAGTGCTTTCAAGGGTGGCCTCAAGGAAAGTGTAACCAGCACCTTCAAATGTTCTTTTTTTTTTTCTGCTTTTTTTTTTTTTTTTTGAGACAGGGTCTCTGTATGTAGTTGACTTTTCAAGTCAATATGTAGGCCAGACTGGCCTTGAAATCACAGAGATCTGTCTCCAGCATGCTGGTCCCGATGAAGGCTTGTGTAACTTCACCCATCTTGGCTTTTCTTGAGCTCACTGTTTACTCTAGGTGCTGCTTTGACGTGACCTTCCAGCAAGTGTCTGAACCCCAGAAACACTGGCAGATCTTAGCACCTATGTGGCCCTTTGATGAAGTAGCAGGTTATATGCCTGAATGCAGGAGAAAGTGCACACACACACATATATACACACACACACAGAGAGAGAGAGAGAGAGAGAGAGAGAGAGAGAGAGAGAGAGACAGAGAGAGAGAGAGACAGAGAGAGAGAGAGGACACAGAAAACCTCTAGTTAGTCAGGTTTTCACAGAACTTGATCTTCTCTGCCTATGTGCCATATGTTACTCAGCTCTGAGCCAATCACTGTCAGGAGTCCCCTGACTCCCGTGAGGAAGCATTCACATGCACAGGGTAAAGGTGGAGGGAAGGATGCAGCAGCTCAAGAGGCTTGTTCACCTCGGCCTTTATAATGGGACTTTTATTGGCCACATTTTGCTAAATATGACTCACGAGGAGGACAAAAGGCCACTAGTTCATCGCACAGGAGGTGAGATTGTTTCTATTGTTGCTGTGGCATTTGCTCCAGCTAAATCATGTCCCTAGGTCATAGAGGAGGAAGCTCCTACCAACATCCCCATCATTATAGGAAAGGGCTTGGGGTGGGGGTGGGGAATTCCTGGGTGTCATTGCATTCCATAGCTTTCCCATGAGTGTAATGATTCATATGATTGGGTACAGCAATGAAGCGCTTGACCATGGGCAGGGTAAGTTCAAGGTCACTTACTACTCATGCATGTTCTTCCATCTCTTCAGTTCTCTGAAAGCAGCCTATGTTTTTTAGCAAATTGGGCTCCAGGTGCACATCTCTGTGATCCAAGCCACTCCTGAGGCCATCCCAGGGAAGGAGGACCTAGCTTCCTCTAGCTTCTTGACATGGAGTAAGATAGTTATACTATTTTTGTGAGTAAGGTTTGACTGTGTGAATCCTATAGCCTACTCACTATAGGGCAATTGAGCAGAACTGATAACTGGTCCACTTAGACATAAGTACGTACTATCACATAAAATCCATTAGCAAGGTATGTGTCACCTTCCTCTCTGGGTGTCCTCAGCCCTAATCCCCAGGAAGCTCCTTTAACACTACTTTCCCATCTGGGCTCTTCTTGACCCAGGGCTTCTCATGGCTGTGGAGCTTTGCTGGCACCAGGACAATACAGGCAGAAAAGAGACTGGTTTGGAAATGAATGAGTCTGCCAGGGTGGGGGCAGCTGTTAGGGCGAGGTCCAGTGTGAGAAGTTAAGCCATCCACATGCTCCTTCTCACAAATACTTGGCACCAAGTGCTCTAAACAGAAGCCATGCCAGAAGATGAGCAGGGTCCATGGGAATTAGAGGTAAGCAATTCTTGGAAGTCAGGGCAGGCAGGCAGCCAGCCAGCCAGCCCCTGGTAGGATTGTCCACAGGATTCCAGGCCCAGTGTTAAGGTACATCTCCTGACTCTGCCCCCAAGAAGAAGATGCGTACACACAGGATAAGTCTAGATGGGCACAAAATGAAGGAATACAACATGCTAGTTCCCTGGGAAAAGGTTAGAAATAAGAGTTTTGCATTTAGGTGGGCTATTATTAGACCAGTCCAGAAAGGAGCCCATGGGGAGCTTGAGGGCTACTAGTAAAGAGGAAAGGTAACTTAGTTATTTCTAGTCAACTGCCCAACATAATCTAGAGAGCGACTTCACACTGGCTTGCTCTGCTGGGAGGATGGTGTAGGGGAAATTCTGAATTCTGAGTAGTTTCTGAATTCCGTATCTCAAAACCATGCTGGTGTTGGTGTTGAGCCCTGAACGTGGCAGGTGGTGCTGGTGAAACCATGAACTCTACTCTAGATGTCTGGGATCTACAGAGGATGAACACTAGGTAGGCTGGAATGTCTTCAGAATGCACTTATTCCGAGGGACTGAGTGCATCAAGTCCGACCTGGGTGGCCGGACAATCATCTTACTTTAAATCACCCTTTGGCCCAAAACAAACATACCAGTAGAACTCACCTAAACCTGTAGACATTCACTCTGGAAGGGCACTGAGTGCAGTAACTGGTGTCATTGCAATGGAGACAGCCTCCAAAATGCAGCTGAGGCTTCTGATCTCATTCTCGGAAGTTCTGTTAGGTGAGTTAAACTGGACTCATCTTGCTTTCCTGGTAATCTGCTGTTCCTTTTGTTTGCCTTACTTCTGGGCAAACCTGTAGTCTTTGTTATTTCTATCATTCTAGTGACGGTAGACAGACAGATAGACAGACAGACACGTGCTTGCACACACACATATACATAGACACACAGACACAGAGACATACAGATACACATACACACACACACAGACACATGCACATACATAGATACACAGAAACAGAGACACACTCATACACACACAAGCACACACACACATTTCTCAGCATGTTTTGGATTGGGGGTCTCACTTTCTTACTTAAATTGTTTTGAATTTTTTTCTATTTATTTTGTTTTGTTTCTGGTCCTCTTTGCCTTCCATTTGGGTAGAAAAATAGACAAGTTTTTGATGGAAGAAATAAGCAAAAATATTCCTCCTTTTGAGCTGTTCCCTGAGCTCTTTCTCCACCATCTTCTGATGCATTCCCACACCTGATGGAAAGAGGCCACGTGTCAGAAGCCAGCTCACTAAGTCTGGTGTGTTCTGTCACCAGTCCCTCACCGACCATGTTGGGCAGCACCAACAATCACCTTTGTTATGATCTTGATGAACACCCCAGCAGGGAGAAAATAGACATTCCTGACCCCCAACATGGAACAAGTTTCATTTAAAATATTTTGACTCTCATTTTAAAATTTCCTATACCCCTCGTAGCCCCAGCTTCCTGCTTTCACTTATCTTCTTTGTAAATCCCTCAAAAGGAAGCAGAAAATAGGAAGATTTCTAAGAAAGAGGAAGCTGATAGTCTTTGAATAAAGGAGACCCAAGGACACAAGCTCTTAACCCTTAAGGTAAAGATTCCGGGAATAACAATCATTCCATGGACCAGAGGACCCGAACCCGAGCACTGTTTGAAAGATAGAATCTTGGCTTGAGAATGCTTTTATTTCGTTGTGTGTGTCAGCCCTTCTGTACTGCCAAGTTTTGCAGCTCCGCACAGCTGCTCTGTGAATGCTACTGCTGCTTCCTGGACAGGTGACCAGTTCTTACTTGTTCTCTTGCTGCTTCCTGGATAGGTGGCCAGCTCTTACTCGCCCTCTGTGCCTTTCTGTGCTCATAGGCTATTCTTTGTACCGACAGGACACAGGCAGTACTATTCATAATTGAACCACTATCTTTCTTTGCCTTTCAAACTCTGTCCCTTCCTTTGCCTGTGGCTACTACTTAGAAAACATGCACCAATTTGATTAAAAACTTTGACCTTGAGCTTTGGAAATTTTAATGGATGTTAATACATTAAAGAAGAAGTGACAATTATGTCAACATATTGTTGATATCATGATGTTTTAAATATGTATTTATATAGAGCTGGAGAGATGGTTCAGGGGTTAAGAACATATACTACTCTTGCAGGGGACATACGTTTGGTTCCCAGCACCTATGTCAGATGGCTGACAAGCACTAATAACCCCATCTCTCAGCATGCAGAGGCAGATATCTCTGGTCTCTGTGAGTACCTGTGTTTATATGTGCATACCCACAAACCCATATACACATAATTTTAAAAATAAAAAAGGAAAATGTATAAATCAAGTTAATTAATGTATTACCTTATGCAATTGTTTTTTTAAATGATGAGATTATTTAAATTATTCCCTTATAGGAATTTTCAAATACACAGTACATCTCATTAACTATAGAATTTATGTCTCTAATCTGAAATATAGCCTTTAACATCTCCCTAGTTCCAAACACAATTCCTAACTCTAATGTATAACAACTGTATTCTTTGTTTCTACCCAAGATGCTCTTGTCTGGCCAACACTGTCCATTTAGATTCCATGATTCAGGATTCTGAACAAGTTCTAGTTGCAACACAAGATTTCTCCACATGACCCCCTACAGTTCACAGCCAGAGAGGAGAAGCCACACCCCTTCACTATAACTTGAATAGCTCCTCTGCCGTAAGACCATAGGGCTATATATAAGACATATTCATGATAGTACATGTGTTTGGCATGACATAAACATGGGAAAGTTTATATGCCCATGGCTGGGTGTGCTCGATCTAGTCTGCATCTTTCTTCACAGTGCTAGCATCTCTTCACTTGATTCTTTTGTTCTTAGCACTGCCTAGGCATATTTGAAAAATCATCCACGTCTTCCCTTAAGTGCCTGCTATGTCTTTCTTTCCCATTGTCTTCATCTTTCTTGGGCATTTGTTCTTTCTACCCCAAAGTTCTTAAGACCCTTTGGGTCTTGATTTCTTATCATTTGGCAATACCAACTGGTCTCAATAGGTCTTATAAAGGCATTGATAAGCATATTTTTCTGATAAAACATTTGTATCATATGTAATAAATAAACTAATATTTCTGAGCTCCTAATGCATGCCAGCATCTTCTGTGATGGGGGACTATTACTCAATTAGATGGAGAAGATGATTGGAGGGCAGAGTCTCCTGCATCTCAGCAGCTCTGACACTTAGGCAATTTCTTCTTCTTTCTCTCATATAGGGAGACTTATTTGTTGCTTCCTCATGGGCTGGCTATATTCTGGTCTCCTTTCCCAAATGCTATTCTGAGAACCTCTCTATGGATTTATTTTCTTCCCATAAGCATCTAGTTTCTTTTGTTCCCAATTTCTTTTCTGCAGAATATAGTTATTTCTTTAATAAGGCCAGTTTGTAGTGACAACTTGTCTTGTTCACAAATGGCCCCATTTAATCCCAGAGCACCCCATATATGCATTGGGCATGATATTAATCCACCTATAATATACAGCCATATATCACAGTCTATTCAAGATACCATTCTTCTACGTGTAATCTATTTGCCTGTGGCTGTGCACAGGTTCCTACATAACCAAATTACATAAGGATTTGATGAAATCATACAGGTTTAGAACCTTGAACAGAATTCAGCAAGCAGCAAGTACTCCACACATGGACTTCCCCTTGCCATCTCTTTCCCTTCAGAAAAGGCACTTGATGGTCTCTATGCTACCTCCATTAGGCCCAGCCTATTCAATTGCTACCAGTCCATCTTCCACCCCCAACTATTCTTTATTTCTTCTTGCACAGAATCTCTATCAATGGCAGGAACGGCAACATTAAGAGTAGATATAGAACCGTTATAGGAATTCAGAGTTATACAAATTCACCATGTCTATTGCTTTCCTAGCCATCACAAACTGTAATTACCTCAGCATTTCGAAGCACAAACGAGTTCTGATGACAATGGCATTTTGGGCACTGTGCCAGTTGGAGCCTCCAGCCTTCACTTTGCTTCCTATCACTTAGGATTCTGAGTGGCATCATGGGATCTTGTTAGACTTGCTTTATCCGAACCATGCTGTCATTGGAAATGTAATCACCTCCAGGAGTCAGCGAGCACTGCCTCATTAATTCTGGCCCAGATGTGATGTCAGAAAGGCTGGCAACATTCAGGTGAGATGCTCTAAACAACTGCTTAGGATGCCTGTCTGCATCTGAAGAGTGAGGGAAGAGATGTAGTAGCTTGTCTTTGAGATCCTAAAAGTAATTTATCACAATATAATGAGAGTCAGAGGGAACTTGATTTTGTAGCATAAAATAATAGTGACACATAAACCTTCAGAAAGGGTAGAGAGGCATGTTAGAAGGATTGCTTCAGGAACAGTGATAGAGTGGACTTAGAATAAATGTACAATTACAGTTTAGAAGACAGTTTAGCCAGTGAAGGGCTTGCCATGCAAGCATGAGAACTTGAGTTGGAACTTCAGAACCACTAGAGATAGAGATAGATAGAGATAGAGATAGAGATAGAGATAGAGATAGAGATAGAGATAGAGATAGAGATAGAGATAGAGATAGAGAGATATAGATAGAGATATACATACAGATATACATACAGATATACATATAGATATAGATTAGATATAGACATATGCATAGATACATATGCACATACACACACACCTATATATATCCATATACACAAATACAAATGCCTACACACACATACACATACACACATATATGTATATATAATTTTTTTCTGAGTAGTGGTGTGCTTGTAATCTCAGTGTTTGGAATATGAAGATATGCCAATTCCTTGAGTTCATTGGCTAGCCAAACTGGCCTACTTGGTGAGCTCCAGGCCAATGAGAGACTCTGTCTCCAAAATTGGGGTATGTAGATGGTGCCTGAAGAAGCATACCTGAATCATACACTCATTCACATACACACACACACACACACACCCCAACATACACATGTGAGTGAGCACAGATACTCAGACACATAGAAATGTGCCATTATGGAAGGATGGAAGGATAGCTAAGTTCTTGCATACTTCTGTCTCTATCTGTCTCTTACTATTAGATGTTGTTTATTTGTGAGACAACAAAACAGGCCCACAGAAAGACAAGCCAGGTCACTGATGGGCCTCTTCGTCCTGGCTCCCCTTTCAACTTTCTCCTTCATTAAATATTTCACTTGTTCAGGATCCAGTCCTACATCCATTCTGTGTGGTACAGGCAGTAGGACCTGGTGGAAAACAAAGCTAATGGTCCTAATTTGTTTTTTAATATAACTTCTTGTCAGGAAGAATATTTTTTATAGTTTTTAAAAAATAGCTGAGGAACCATGTTTTAACAACAACAACATCCTAAAATTTAATGTATAATGAGGGGGTTGTTTAATTTTCATACCGTTTGCCACATAGCCCGTGTCTTGGAGGAAAGGATGATGGAACAATAAGATATGGGTGGAGAATTTGGAAAGAATGAAGTTTCTGCTCTGACAATTTTCACCCTGCTGTCAGTAGAGCTGCTCTGAGACAGTTCTAGTTTAGTATTTGAAATGCCCAGACTAGATCAAGGCTGGGTGACCTGGTACCACAAGTGTCAACAGAGGTATGTGTCCAGTGGCTTGGGATGATGGTACATTATACAAATTATTGGTTATTTGGAGACATACATAGGCATCAAGATCATGTGTTTAATCTCCTACATGATAACTTAACATTTCTTTCAAAAATTTAGGTCTCTTATACTTCCCTAGGTGGTACTATATGCAGTGAGCACTTGATATTTTGTGTGTTTATAGAAAAATGGATTGATAGATGCTAACATCAATAATGGAATACAAAAACTTTGCTAGAATAGTTAGAAGCAAAAATTATCCAGAATCACAGAGGTTGACTGGGCCTCAAAGGAGATTGAGGCAAAACAAGTGAGAACCACCAAGTTAAAGGGCTCAAACCCAAGAAATGCATTGCACTGGGCATTTACTTTATTTATGTATGTCTTTACTCCAAATGTGAGTGGAAGCCAGCAAAAGAAACTCTAAGTTATATTTGACACCAACACATAAGTCAAGACATTGAGTTGGCAATTTTAAAACTTCCGCAAACAGAATTTATACAAAGGAGTCCCATCTTGGTATAGGTGCCTGACTTTACCTACAGCAGAGAAATGGCACTGAGAGGCCATTTCTATATGGCCTATAGATAGGCTATATATCTATAGAGTTTCTGACCCAATGCTCCATCAGGGAAGCAGAAGGCTGTGTTGCTTGGGAAGTTGGAGTGGGTAGAGGTGGGAGTGTGGCTACTGACCTAGGGCAGGGGACAACCTGCTCTAGAGCCTTGATTTTGTAGAATGATTGGTCAGTTTCTCTGAATCTCACACCAAGTAGCCAAGCTTACTTATTTCTAGGCTCAGCACTTCCCTGAAAGCAAGACTCTCACTGAAGTGTCTCTGAGCTGGAGCTTTGCCAAACAGGAAGGAGAGCAACAGTTTGGAGCTTTATTTGCACTTCTGGAAGAGTGGCAGGCAGGCGTGTTGTTTATCAAGCTGCCGCTCCTCTATCATACCTGCTGTGCCTGCGTACATTAATATGATTAATAATTAATCCTCCCCTAAAGTTTCTGACTTTGCTTGGTTCTGTTAATGAATAAAAATTCAGAACAACTAAAAGGAAAAAAAAAAAAACGTTTAGAGCATAGCTGTTGAGATTTTTCTCTTACTATTGTATTCTAATGCTAAGTGTGAGGGCCCCCAAGACCTGGAGTCTATATGTAGCTCTTGAGACCCTGCCCCCAAATTAATTCTGATTGTTGAATAAAGATGCCAACAGACAACAGCTGGCCAGAAGAGACATAGGTGGGGTTTAGGTTTTCACAAGCTTGGGAGGAGAAGTGGGCAATGAGGTTGCAGGTGCAGGAGAGGAAGAAGAAGAAGCCACCATGGTTTAAGAGTCAAGAAAGTGTGACCCCGAGGGCTGCCCAATTGGAGATAATAGCAACCCAGATGGAACATGGTAAATAGTAATAACTCAGGGTTATCAATAGGAAAGTAGATTCCAACAGCACGGAGACTAGGTATCTGCTCAGCTCTAGTGCTGGTTAAGGTTTACTGTAAATATAAAGGCTATGAGTATGTCTTTCATCTAAGAACTCAATGATCAGGGCAGGGTAGAAGCCCCAAACTGGGGATTTAAATAATTTCTACTACAAATAGCAATAAGACAACTCCCAATGACATATTGCTATATCCACATATCAAAGTGTTTATCCTCATAGAAGCTTCTTCTTGCAGTAGACAGCAACTGACAAAGAAGTGGACCACTAGACAGCATACAGAGAGTGAGGGACTTTGGAGTTCTCAGCCCTAAATGGGATTTCTCTATCAACCCCTTGATCCAATCCCACACCAAGGTTCAGGGATCTATATGGGAGAGGAGGTAGAAAAATTGTAAAAGCCAGAAGTGATGGATGGAACAGTGTCTTCAAAAAACAACAGGATAGAGGCACATATGAAGTCACTGAGACTATGGCAGCACACATAAGACCTGCAGAGGTTCAAACCAGATGAAATCCCAGTACTGAGATGGACACAAAGTTCCAAGAAGTTATTTGATATTGATGGATACTGAAAAAGAGAAAACAAGTTTGCTTTAAGGAGTGTCACAAGATTTATTAACCACACTTCAGGGCAGGGCCCATGCCTAGGAGAATATGGGTCAACCAAAATGGTAGGATTGTTTTGTTGTTGTTGTTTTGTTTTGTCTTATTGATGTTCTTTCAGTTTGTCTGTTTTGACTTTTGATTTTTACTTTTTTGTTGTTTTTCTTTTTAAACAGAGGGAAAGAACATAAAGTTGTGTAGATAGTGAGATAGGGAGGATCTGGGAAGAGCTGGGGAAAGACTTTAATCAAAATATATCTTATGAAAGAATTAAATAAAAAAATTAAAAACAACATTGGAAAATATTATATAGAGGGGAAAAAAAGACCTAAACCTTTCTTGGGGCTGCTGATGTAGCTAACTTGGTAAAACACTTGCCTAGTAGAAGCAAAGCCCTGGGCTTGTTCCCAGCCCCACATAAACTGGGCATGGTAGTGCATATGTATGACCCTAGGACTCAGTTCCAGGAAACATCACCCTCTTTCATTTATCTGTTATCTGCTCAGCTGCTTAAGCAAACAGTGTCTAAATACTGTACACACTCACCTTCCGAGAATCTACCTACCACATTCAGCAAAACAAGGCAGACTTCTGAAAGCATAACTTCTCACAGTTTTGGGATCCGTGGACCATTTGGATTCATTCTGCTTGCCTTCTTATCCATTCATGTTGATTTCCTGATATGAACTGTTAGTTCACTGAGGCTTTTCCTCGGCTGAGTCCCTGGTTGACCACAGGTCTTCACAGGTGACTTGCATAGACCCCATTTAATTTGAGATTTGGACCTCTGCCATCTATCTCGTCCTTCTTTCTTGTCATCAGTAGTGTCGCAATCAATACAAATAATATTCAAGGGCCTTCGGCTATAGGCAAATGGCGCCAGCATTAATCAATGAGCTATTGAGTCTATGCCACATACTCCAGATACTGTGTAATTCTATTTTTCTGGCTCTAAACAGACTCCAAGACTTAGTTTAGAAATCTCCTTGCCTTTCCTAACTTAGCTCATAATGATCTCATGCAGAAATTTGGACTTCTGGGGAAAGAAAGTTGAGCAATGAGAGTTATGAGGTTGCCTCAGCCTTGATGAAATGTGAGCTGTGTGTGGTGTGACAGGATGCAATCAGGTCTTTCTGAAAGCCATCCCTTTGCCACACCAGCTTAAGAACTATAGTGAGTGTCCCTTTGCACTAGACTTGCAGTACAAGCCAAATTTCTGTCATCTGGGCTAAGGAGATGGCTCTGTTGATCCAATGCTTCCTTTGTAAAAATGAGAATCTGAGTTTCATCCACAGAATCTATATAATATATTTGGGTGTGGTGTTAATCCCAGCACTGGAGAGGCAAAAATAGGTATTTCCTGCAGTGCCTGGCCAGTTAGCCTAGCCTACTTGGTGAGCCACTGGCCAGGGTAAACAAAGGTAGACTGCATCTGAGAAATGATTTTCAAGGTCAACCTTGAAACATAGCCTCAACATATGTGCACAAGCACCTGCATAGACAAGTCTACACACACACACACACACACACACACATACACACACAGACACACACACGAGAGAGAGAGAGAGAGAGAGAGAGAGAGAGAGAGAGAGAGAGAGAGAGAGAGAGAGAGAGAGATACATACAAGCATGTTCCCACACAGACACATACATGTACACACACACATAAATTTCTGTAGTCAATGTCCAGGGTTATATATTTGAGTTTGAGTTGTGCTTCTTAAAAATGTATTTTATTTTTAGTTACTTATATGTTTTGGGAGGGTTCATGTACATGTGCGTCCATGTCCACAGTGGCTAGTAGTATGCTATTCTTCTGGAGTTGGAATTGCAGGTGATGTTGAGCCTGCCATGAGTGCTAGGAACTGAACTGGGGTCCTTGTAAGAGAAGTATGCTATTTTAATCACTGGACCATTTCTCCAGCACCCAGGAATCAGAAGTGACGTATTTAGGGATAGCATGCCCTACACCCTATTGCCAGCAAGTATGGAACAGGGAGGAGCTTGCAGCAAGGGTGTAGGGTGAATGAGTGGGGAATCCCAGCCACTCCAAGGGGTCTCTGGAATTAGTAGGAGCTGAGACCAAATGGGCTTAGAGGGTTTGTGAGCATAGAAGAGAAGGCAAGGAGCAGAAGGCACCATCTCTTCACAGGCAGCTGTCATGGCGGTTGGATTCATACTCCCACTACCTCTAGACACTACAGTGCTGTGGAAAGTCAGTGCTGACAGAGCATGAAAGACTGTGTGCTTCTCTTCAATATTAGAAAGTATCCCTTTTCATTTTTAATTGAAAAATGGATTTTTTTTCATATTTTGATGACAATTTTGCCAAATCTACACCTTTCCTCTCCTTGTTCTTTCTGGACAGAACACCATTGGCACAGGCACCAAGATCAACAATCAATAAATGGGACCTCATGGAACTGAAAAGCAAGAAGTATCTGGTTTTAGTCCATGGGATGGTTTCAATTTAAAATATGAATATGAACTGACCTCATGGAGAACAAGGCTTAGAGACTGGACAGAGGAAGAGCAAGCATCCCATGTGGGAGGTGAGACAGAGTGGAGGCCCTAACGTGAACAAGAGCCTCAGCAATGGAAGGAGCACAGTGGGGACAAGAACATGATGTGGAGAACACACGGATTCACACACATGTAAGCCCGTCCTTGCTGAGTTAGTGGTGAACTGGTGAACTGGTACTGGTATTATTCCAGCTTCAATAATGAGTCTGAGTTTGAGCAAAGAACTTTAAACTTGTAAACTTGGTTCACACACCTAGAGTGGCTTTGTCTCTAGGTCGTCTGCTGACATTTGACTTGACAGAGGGACTCTGGTATTTAGGCCTCTGTACACTTCAATCTAGTGCCTGTTTTTCAGTTAAGCATTTCATAAAGGTTACCACATGCCCAGTCTCTGCCCTAGAGTCTTCCTGCCTCTCTGACCTCTCTGCTCTGTATTTCCATTTCTGTCTCTTACATATCTCCTGCTATAAGTCAAGCTGGAAACCTATACTATCATATTCTAATACTGATTGAGAAGAAAAAATGTTAAGTATATAACTATTTGTATACTATAATAGACTCGACAACAAATTCAAACTCGGCAGATAATTTCTCAGTACCTTTAGGCAAATAAGAGGGAAAGAATCCCTTTGGCAAATTCACACTGCCATGGCCCCATGAGACAGCAAGCTTTCCCTTGCCACACACATCAATGGCAACTCCAGACCTAGAGACGTGGAGCAACAGAAGGAAAGGGAGCTGGGATGCCCCTTTCCCAGCCTTATGGAATCAGCAGGTCTCAGCCTTGATGGAAGCTCTGGAGACTATGGTAGGACTGTCACTCCTCCAGAGAGGGGATGGTCATGCAGAGAATGTCATAGACTCTGATACTATGCCATTTCTGGTCCTCTCTACCAGACTACCCTGGCCATTCTCTATGTGCCCCTCATCCAGTTAACTTTCATTTGGCCTCTGTGAAGAGGACAGGTAAGGCATTGTGTAGAAATGTCTTCTGAATGAAACATCTCCTTCAAGAGGAGGAGGGAGGACCATAAGACCCAGAGAGCAAATAGCCTTTTAATCTGATTTTTCCCATTTAGCAAAAATGCTTTTTGAATTCATATACATCATTGCCCAAACCACTAATCCAACCCTTGACATAGCTGAATAATGTTCCCTGTGCAATATGACAACTTGACCCATGAAACAGCCTAATGACCAACCGTGTCTTCAGTCCGTGGCTATTATTAATAATGTTGCTGTGAATATGTAAGATCTTATGTGGCAGACACTTGTAATGAGATAGGATTGTATTTATAAATATCTTCTTGTAGATTTTTCTGTTGGAAATAAGACCTTTTCATTCCTTATATAGTCTAGGGGTAGTTTGTGCGTGTATGTTGGTTTTTTTTTTATATTAACTTTTCACCTTATTAACACAGTGAACCTTTTAAAGTTGGAGTTAATTTTATCATTAATTCTGTAGGTTTTCAGGTTCGCTATTTTCTGTAGCCACAGGTGATTTTACTGCTAGTGTTCATAATCATTTGCCTTTGTTTTCTATGGTCTAATGGCATTCACCAGTACATCACAAGAATGGTAATCTGGGGTGGAGGCAGAGAGCCCTTGCCTTTGCCCCCATGTTCAGGATTTTTCATTCATTAACATTCTACCTTTAGATACTTGGCCATCTTTTATTTTAGTTTTTTAAGATTTTATTTCATATCCATTAATTATGTGTATCTACATGTATCCATGTTGGGGTGTGTTAATGGAGGGTTGGTGCAGGTGTCTGTAAAGGCTGGAGGGAGACACTCAACTCCTTGAAGCAGGAACTATAGTCACTTGTGAAAACACTCAACATGGATGGATGCTAAGAAGTGAGCCTGATTCCTATGGGCAGGCAGCACATACGTGTACTCACTGAGTTATCTCTTCAGCCACTTATTTTATTTTTTAGTACCTGGGATCAAACCTAGGTTTTGTACATTCTAGGCATTAGCTCTACCACTAGGCTATGTCTCCAGACCCCTCCACCCTCATGAATAACAAAATTTCCATCTCAAGAGTGTAAATTAAGCATGCCAGTATTTGACTGAACTTTATGTTGACCCTTACTAATATGGTAAATTATTTTTAAAGAATTTTAAAGATTCAGTCTTTGAGCTTCAAACACAAACATCATTTGAACATAGTGCGTCTTAGGGTATTTTTAGTGTATACTTGCTTGAATATATTTAAGATCTTATGACATTATTTATGTCACCTTGGTCTATAAATCCTCAAACTCTCATGTACTCTCTCTGACTCCCCCACTCTCTTGATGATTTATCAGTTTTAGGTCTGCTGGGCTTTCAAAAAAGATTTTACAGATTTCCCTTCCCTCTTAATGTTTAGAAACAATGTCTATGGCAGAAAAAAATACATGGTCTTTTCAAAAAGTTTTCATTTTCTTGAAAATTTAAAACAAGTGAACAATAAAATATGATTCTATCTACTCCCACTTCCCTCTCTGACTCTCCCAGTACCTGAAACAACTTTCCCTTCCCAACCTCATGACTCCTTTTAAAATTTTTTTTAAAAAAATTATCCACTAAATATAGTTAGTGCATGGGTGTGGGCCAAACATCAGAACACGGGAAATCTACCATTGGCTACAACCTCCAACAAGAAAAAAACATATCCTTGACTAACTATACAGGACTTGACAGGACTAATACTATCCTTGCTATTTCTCAACCAGATGAGACTAGTTTGAGAATTTTTACTGTGGGAACCCCCACCCCTACCCCATTTCCTCCATTTCTCTGCCACAAAGTATTTTCTTTTCCACACATGGATCAAATGCTTCAGCTCTCTCAATCTTTCATTTTTAAAGATAAGCTTTGAATGCTGGAAATAGAAGTGTCATTCAAAAGAGAAAATCTTTCTTTCCACATAACCAAATACATAACTTTATTTGTGCTAATGCAACTGTCACTAGTTGATCATCAATATTGTCAACTTGTTGGTCTACTCTGGGAACTACTTCATCTTGGGTTTTCTCCTTACTCCCTAGGCCTTTCCTATGGAATGGATAAAATTTTGGAGGAAAACTTTGTGACCTAGAAAAATACTTCAATCATTTCACAGAACCCTAAGTATTTAATTACAACAATGGTGGACTCTCTGTTAAACATTTTACATCCAGCCCAAGTTGGACTAAATGAATTGTACTGATACCTGTACATTTGTGTAGTGATTAAAATTTGAGAAGGAATTATTCTAGATGACTTTAAGTTACTTAGCGACTCTCATTTCCTCTCTTACTCCCTATGAAATAGGCAGCGGATTGTTTTATGATTGGATACAAGTTCAGCACAGGTGCTGACACGGCAAACCCTCAGGAAATTCTTGATTGTTGTGGCTGATGCTGGTATTGCAGGTGCCCCTTTCCCAAAGGACTCCAGAAAACTACTCCCACAGTGGAGAGCACAATGGGAGAACAAAGTGATAGTCCAGTGTCCTTTCTGTATTGGGATCTATTTCTGGTTCTCCATTTTACCCCCTGAAGGCCAGCTCGGAGGCCATGAAGCCCTGAACCCTGAACGGGCACAGCTCACTGAGTCTTCTGGACCCAGGTTGTAATGAACAGACTTCCTTCCTTCTGTGCTTGGAAAAGAACTCATAGACAGATAAATGCCATAGCAATAAAAACCAAATTGATGACAAAACACAGAGAGAAGACTATGTCAGTGTCAAACCTTTGCCTGGAAAAGCAATGCTTTTTTTCAAAAGGCTGGTTTTTTTAGTATGCTTTATTTGTGACATTTGATTTATTAAACTTTAATTTATATAGAATCACCTCCAGCCAGGTTGATTAGAGCTGGTATCGCCAGGGGTCCTAAATACCCAACCATGTGTGCATGGAAAGTTTATATATATGCAACATATGCAGACGCATGCACATGCACACCATGTGCAGATATACACACATACATGTAAGTGTGCCGTCCACAGCCTCCTCAAAGACTCCCTGGCTCTCAGCATTGATGATCAGCAGAGTCAGTCACTGAGATTGGCTGCAGCAAGTTCCTGCATACAAAGCTCCCTTCGATGGCTTTCTCTCACTTTCCACTCACTTCCTGCCCCTGTTCCCTTAGCACACCAGCTGAGCACCCAATGTGTCATGTGACTGTCCTGTCCTTTTACACACTGATGGGGACTTTGCCACCTAACCCTACCTTCCCCTAAGAACTTCCATGCTGTGACCTTTAACTTTCCTCTTTTTAAAATGATTTGCAGCGCCGACCAGCAAACCACTTTTTTTTCCCTACATTTAAGGGGAATCCCAAAGAAGCCTCAACATTTCATACCAGCTCATATTCTACCCACGTTTCCTCACCATGTAATGAGACTCTGCAAGTGCAGGCTTTCCCCATGATTAAGACTTGGAGAAGATGAATCGGGTCCAATTCTCCCCTTTTGCTGTCCAGCCTGACTGCCACTATGGCCTTTATCAAAATGTAACACTTGTGAGTACACATGAAGAGGTCAACTCATTCCTCAAGACCAACCAGACCACCTTCCTTTTTCTCCTATTCCTTCTTTTTCTCCATCTGTTTATATTTCCATTTCTTTCTTTCTTTCTTTCTTTCTTTCTTTCTTTCTTTCTTTCTTTCTTTCTTGTTTCTGTCTTTCCTTCCCTCTTTCCCTCTTCTTTTCTCCTCCCTTCCTCCCTCTCTCCCTCACCATCCCTCCCTTCTTCCCTCTCTCCCTCCCTTCCTTCCTACCCTCCCCCCTCCTTCTTTCCTTCCTTATTAATTTTTAGATGTGGTCTTTCTATGACCCCACCCCCAGGCTGATTTTGAATTTATGAGCATAAATGTGATCTTCCTGCCTCAGTTCCTCTGACACTGGGAGAACCCACACGTCCACAGCCCAGCCTTAGTCTTTTCAAAACTTCCCTCTGCTCTTTGTCTCTGTCTATTTGGCTTGCAGGCAGCAGTGACTGCTGCTTCCATTTGGCATCCACTTTCAGTGAGGTCATTTTCTCACCACTGGCTGTTTCCTTCGGCATGTAAACTCTCTGGCAGCAACTCAATGTTTATGACCACACTAACCTATGAGGATCACAGTACTGAAGAGTGAGGCTCTTGCTGGCACCAAGCTAAGTGTAGACGTGTTTCTGGGAGGGGGACAGGGAGGCAATAGAAGGATGGCGGAGATAGCTGTGCCGGGGAAAGACTTCTCTTCAGTCTTGGCCTGGCATTTAGTCCAGACAGGAAGAAAATGACAGTTGTGTTCAGTCTAGCTCATGCTGTTGCTTGAAAATGGAGCCATCTTGTCCACAAGCGAGAACAAACATATTCCCTGCAGCTGGTGCAAAGGGTAAAGTATGGACAAGGACAGCTCTGCAAAAGAAACATCTAATGTTGCTCCCCAGGGGCTGAATGAACCACACACACAAAAAACCTGTCTTTTACCTAGATTGGGAGAGAACTCCCTTTCGCTATGGGAGCTATGATGTCTGATACTGTCAACCTGACAGCATCTGAAATCTCCCAGGAAATAAGCCTGTGAGCATGTCTGTGAGTGGGTTTCCATGTTGAGGAATTGAGGAAGGAAAACCAACTTTGAGTGTGGGTGGTACCATTCCATGGGCTGGAGGCAGATTGAATAAAAAGGAAAGCAAGCTAAACACCAATGTTCATCTGTCCCTGCTTCCCAGTGTGGGTCCAGTGTGAGCAGTCACCTCACAGGTCTGTTAGCATATTTTCTCCACCATGATGAGGACTGTACCCTCAAATGGTGACCCGAGGACAAATCCTTCCTTCTTCAAATTGCTTTTGACAGGTATGTGTTTTTTTTACAGCAACAAGAGGATGAGATAATGGAGCGGGGGATGGTGCCGAGCACAGAAATGAGCAGACAGGCATTGTGAATCAGTGAGATGTTGCAACCATTTCTAAGGCCAGTGAGATCACATGTTTGGTCTGCACTGCACTTCACATGTGCACAAACATGAGACACAACTCATAATTTTGTCTAGAACTATCTCAGTCTCTTCCCCGAGGCTCTACTGACTGGCTGAAGGGAGAAATCACTTGGAACTTCATTGATTCTAATCTGAATTGAGTCTGGTTGCTTAAGCACCCTCTCTGGTTGACTATTTAGCCAACAAATGTACAGATTCTGATGTTATTGTATTCTTCCCTGGGAGTTGGTAACTTCTGAGACTCTCAGTGACTAACATATACTGTGACAGTAGGATACGCTATGGTCACTCAGCTCCCTTGGTTCCTAGAGACACTGGTGACTACTCACTCTGCCATTGGTACACATGCATTTAGTCTAGGTTCATCATGTCATCTCTGAGGGAACTGATTCTTGTGCCTGCCAATACCACCCAGAAATCAAAAGTGGCACCAGAAAATAAACTCTAAATTATGACTTATTTTTATTTACCTGTTTGGGGCAGTATGGGGAGGAAGAACACGGGCCCACAGGCCAGGGAATATATGTAGAGATTAGAAGACAACTTGAAGGAATTGGTTCTCTCTTTCCACCATGTGTGGTTCAGGGCTGGAACTCAGATCATCAGGCTTAGTAGCAAGCACCTTTCCTTGGTGAGCTATCTCATTTTGGGGTTTAAGAACTCTAAGTCTTAAGATTCCTATCACTGAGCCAGGTAGTGTGAGTTGAGAGGTTTCTCCCAAGCCAGGAGAAATTTGCCTTTCCTTGGGGGTACTTTCAGGGAGGAAAAGATCCCACCAACTCCAGCATTTTGCAGTGCAAGTTTTACTCTAAAAAGGGAAAAGCAGTGTGAGTCCCGAGTCTGATGGCACTCTAAACATGTTTAGCAGACTCTATTTTTTTTTTTTAAAGAATTGATGTAGGAAGCCAAGAATGTCAGATGGATCATAGCATAGCCAGCTTGTTGAGCCCAAACTTTCCTGATTGGAGCCTCAGGGCTTATAGGTACCACTCTATGGAAATCATTGATCTTTCTGAACCCATCACCCCTTTGATGGAGAAATGAGTGCTTACATCACTGAAGGAAACTGTTATGCAAGTTGCAATGGGCAGGACCTAGTCTCAAAAATATTCCTCTGACTTGTCACTACACTTGGACTTAGTGTCCCCCAAACCAATTTCATCATAAGGGCCATATGGTACTAATGTTCAATTATTAACATCTCTCTCTCTCTCTCTCTCTCTCTCTCTCTCTCTCTCTCTCCCTCTCCCTCTCCCTCTCCCTCTCCCTCTCCCTCTCCCTCTCCCTCTCCCTCTCCCTCTCCCTCTCCCTCTCCCTCTCCCTCTCCCTCTCCCTCTCCCTCTCCCTCTCCCTCTCTCTCTCTCTCTCTCTCTCTCTCTCTCTCTTTTCTGGTGCTCCCAAAGCCAATGGCTTCCACTCCAGGAGAAAAAATCATCACCAGAAAGACATTGTTCTTCTAACAGTCATGCTTCATACTCAAATGAGTAAAAAGTGAAAAATTATAATGTGTTTCAACCTATTCATTACTTAATGACTCCCTTGTGTCTAGACCTAGTGATACATCCTAATAAAGTCTCCACCCAATATGTAGTCATGCTGACATCAGAGAAGCACAAGCTGGTGTACTGCCTGCTCAACATGGGCTCATTTCTTTCTCTATGATTAGGTCTACTCTTTCTGCAACCTCAAGAAGTCAAGGAATAAGCATCAGGATGCTATTGGACACTTGCACACAGTTGTTGAAATAAAGCCTCACTTGGGTTGAAAGAGCAGATGGAAAAGTATGCAAGTCTCACCTGTTATTAAATTGCCCCTCATCAGGAGCCCGTAGAGAAATGTGCTTCAAGGACACATTGCAGGTAAGCATGCCAAGGTCCCTGCTGAGACAGGTGGCATTTGAGTCTCTGAAACCCAAGCTAATGCAGCCTCAGAGGACTTGGGGTTAGTGGGGTATTTATTGCACAGCCAGTGACTTGTAAACACATCTTGTCACTACATGAGTTCAAGCAATTACTGAGCAATTATACCTGCAAAGTACCTGCTAATTAAAAGGAGTCTGGTGTGGGCTGCCATTTGGAAAGCAGCGGCTGTTTCTTACTTCATTGGAATGATCATATCCTCTGGAGGAGACCGAATGCCTTCAAGAACCAGTAGGTGAGTGATCTACTTTTAGAGGAACTGAATTACAGAGAGGGAATAGCTCCAACTCGGATACAGATCCAAGCAGTTCTTCCCAGGTAAGGAGAAAGGAATGATGAGAAAAAAAAACATGTCCACAAATGCTGGAGGCCAGGTTCACATAGGGAGTCAGCACTTAATAGGTACAGAGCTTTGCAACAAGCAAGCACCTGCTAGAAAAGATCTGCCTGGTTCTGGGCCCTATGTAGAGTGCTGTCCATAAATGGACTTGTTTCACTGTCAAGCTGCAAGAAAAACATCATTACCATTATTTTAATAATTAATTAATTAGTTAATTAGTCAATTAATTAATTATGTGCATGCATGTATATCTATGTCTGTGCATAGATATGTGCACATATAAATGCACTGCTCAGAGCGGCTAGAAGAGGGGACTCTTCTCTGCTATGCCATCTCAGTGGTCCTCAAAGCATATGTGTGTACACAATTAATCCCTAAGGACATCCTAAGTAATGTGGATTTTGAGTTAAGATTTAAAACCTGTTCATTTATGATTCTGTGGTTCTATTAACCAACCTCTGAGACTACTGGGCTGAGAGTTGGAAATTCAGTTTTCTTACCTGTCACGATTGGATGTGTTGGAGATCACTGGCAGGTGTGATCGTAATTTGAAGGAGGACCATGATTTGGGCTTGATTTTCAGATGTTCACTATCTATAGTCTCTAATATCCTTTATTTGACTAGTTACTTCGGAGGGTAGCACACGGCTGGGAAGCAGGTATTAACATATGTTAGGTTCTGTAGACAACTTGCCAGTCTGAACCTAATTGGCTCAGAGTAAGTGGCAGACACCCAGAGCAGCCTTGATGATTGAAGTCTGAACTCATTTTTGGCCTCAGAAAGAACCGATTGCTATGAATAAAGACCCACTGTTAGTAGCATGAAAAATATTCAAGATGGCAGAGTGAGAAAATTCTTGTCAATATCAGGTATAGTGGATTATTAGATACAAAAAAGGCAAGATGAGGAAAGAGACCTGGTTGTACTTGTTAGCAGTAGATTTGGCTTTCTCCCCTAGGCTTACTGTTCTCATAAACATAATTGAAATAATACCATAAATTTATGAATGAAATGCATGCTAAGTGCTTGTCAGTTCAAGAAAAACCCTGTGAGCATCAGGTGTTATTATTGATACCATGGTTACTTGATACACAATTCTAGGTGAGTGAATGCAATTATCCATGCACATAGATATTCAAATATGTTTTCACTCTTTTATACTTTAGAGCTGTAGTCCATATATATACCTAAAATTTTTGAAAAAGGAGATGATTTTAAATCATAGAAATGTGTTTCTTTAAACCTTGAAGTCTGGAAACTCAAGGTCTGATATGGTCCTTGGGATAGGCTCATACCCTCATAGGATATTTTTTTCTGACATGGAGGATGAGATAAGGGTCAGTTTTTATAAGAAAATTAGCCAAATGTGTGTGTGTGGGATATACCTTTTTGATTTAATCATTGAAAATACTAGCACCATTACAGTAACCAGGACTTTAGCATGAATTTTTAGAAAATACATGAACACCCAAATTACTAAGAGCCATAATCTAGGAATAACATTTAAATAGTTGTGATTTTTAGATCACCATGAACTACCTACATCCTGGCTCTAGAAAATAATACTTACACCCAAATGGGGCAACAGGAGGAGCCCAAAAGCATGACTCCCTAAGACTCTCAGTAATGGCAGGATAAGAGTCTCACATTTGCCTATATTCACACTTCTCTCTCAACTGAAGGGAGGTGCTCTGGCTGCCTGGGCTATGAGGTGTTGATGAATGACGTAGCCATTTAGCCCTGTTGGTGATACACTTGTAAAATATCTCAATGATTCTCCTGGAACAGAATGAGAAAAGAAAAATGAGGTCATATCTGTTGTTCCTGTCTCCCAGGGTGTGTCTCGGATGGAAGAATTAGAGAAACCTAGTGCTGGTGTCTCCAAGGGGAATGACATTCAATACTACTGCACTGGATCTTCGATAAAAGGTGGAGGCGCTACTTCCAACAAAGTGATTCTGGCTTTCCAGTGGGTAAGCCAGTTTGAGGAATGCCATCTCATGTGGCTGAAGCTTGAGAGTCTGGGGAGTTGCTTGACCATGTGATTTCTTTGCTGAATGCTTGACCACATGATGTCTGTGCTGAAACAGCATCATGTCATCATCACATCAACTTGGACTGACTCCCTCGTAGGTCCCATAGCTACTGTTTTGTGAAATCACATCCATTCTAACTAAGCAGAACATGACAGCTGCTTCATTATCAATCAGAGTTTAAGGGTAGTAAGTTGGCCTTGAACATAGGGTCTAGCCTCTAGGTCAACCTTCTTAATGCTACGACCCTTTAGTACAGTTCTTCATGGTGTGGTGATCACAATCATAAAATGATTTTTGTTGTTACTTGATAATTATAATTTTGCTACTGTCTTGGATCACAGTGTAAATGTCAGATGTGCAGGATGGTCCTAGGCATTCCCTGTGAAAAGGCGGTATGACTCAAAGGTGCCACAACCTACAATCTGAGAACCACTGCTCTCAGGCAATGATCCAGAGTGAAGGCTGGATTTGTGACGTCTAACCTGCAATAACCCAGGTTGGAGAATATCAAGAGGGCAAAATAGAGGCAAGAGCTAGCAGACCCAAGAGTTTGCCCAAGTACTCTAGTAGGTTTTCCTGTATCAGAACTAAAGCAGAAACAGATAGAAGATAACAGGTAACAGAAGAGAAAGTACCCTCCACAGAGCTAGGACAGATACCTGTAGATACAGCGTGGTAAGAGCTAGTGAATTGGCTGGTTTCTTTAGATTATGTTTGACAGAATTTGAGCAAAAAAATTAGGCAATTTGCTGTTGCTATTTTTTTTTTAGCTCAATGTTTCTTATCATTTTTACCACCAGTTTATTTTTACAATAGGAAACACATAAGAAATGTTCAAGTCTCAGTGTGAGAATGCTCAGAGAAGAGGAGTGTGAGCCCCCACTTGAACTGGCCTGATCCCAGATGACTTGCAACGCCTTGGTGGTGGTTTGTCTGGGTTTTACCCAAACTCCTGGCAGAAGGAGATTCTGAGACAAAAATTAAGAGTGCAAGGAGTGTGGTCATAGGATGACGCCAAGAACTCATGGTTCTTGGTGGTCCATGCCTAGAATCTCAGGACTTGGGCGGGGGACGGAGTGGGGCTGAGAGAGGAGACCATGTCTCAAAAAATATAGAGAAATAAAGAAAATAGATAAGCACAGGTAATAGTGTTAGAGATATGGATGGGGACATGTTACAGGGAAGAGAAGAAACCCACAAAGAATTACTATCAAATACACACACACACACACACACACACATACACACACACACACACTAGATATAAACATTTTAAAAGTTACTATCAGGTAAGTTAGAACTATGGGCAAATAGCACGTAATACTGTCAAAGTGGTCCATGAAACATGTTTCTGAGGACATTGGCAGAGGGGTAGAGGAAACAAGATAGTGGTACTAACTCTGTTACCATGGGTTAAGAGCACTTGCATTTCTGTGGGCTTCAATAAAGAACGCCAACATTCTTAGACTTTGCCCTTAAAAGGTCCTCAAAAGGACTGGACATTAATTCTCTTGCAGTTTGGCTCTCTTTATAGCTAGGAAAGCCTACCTCTGGTGACAGGATAAAGCATTTGAATAAAGAAACATGGAAGCTGATGGAAGGTGATCTTTGTTCTCTGAAATTAAAAGGATAATGGTGATAGCTCAGAAGCCCTGATTTCCCATCACATCATGGGGAGTCACTAAGGCAACTTATGCTGTTGTCTGCCTGCCCTGTTGAGTTGTCATTACTGACTTTTACTTTTGCTGTATATGATAGGTTTACTCCGTGGCATGGTTGAAATTTAGGCAAAAGCCTTATCCAAAGAGGGGTAGTGTTCTTGGTCTTCTTAAAATCCTATGCCCAGGATCTCAGTAGGTCTTTTGTAGATCAAATTAAATGGATTAAATTTGTATAGCACCAGCCAGGTTCCAACTAAAGTCATAACTGTCTGCTAAGAAACAGCCTAGGCTCTGGGGAGAGATGCTGATTCACATGATGATGGCTTCCTAAGGCCAGTGGGCATTTTCAATCCTTTTAAGGACCCATTTTACCAACCAGTCTTGGAATTTCAAAGTCCATGTTGGCATTCTTTACTGAAGCCCATTGAATACTGCAAGTTCTCCAGAGGTAAGCAAGTTGCTCTGTCATCCTATGCTCCATGTCTCTATCTGACTTGGGTCATTCTCCATCTATGTCAAAGGCTTCTGGAAGGCAAGTTTATTTCCATAGGATTTGTACTTGCCAAGAGAGCAACATTTACATTTTTATTCAACCCATGTCATCCTCTAAAACATCACTATGTTTCTGAGGATGTAAAGTTGGGAAGAGATGCTTATTGTGGAAGCTGATGCCCGTGGGATGGGAAGAGCAGATGTCAGTGAAGCAATGAATAAGAAGAACAAGAGAGGAGATAAGAAACTGGGAGCCCTCCAGCAGCTTTACTCTGCCCTTGAACTTTGAGCACACATTGAAGGACCCTACAGATGCAGCAAAGATATGTTGCTAAGTGGGTAATGAAGGGTAAACATGATACTCAGGACTCAGTTTGGAAAAATACTTGGAGTTACTAGGTCCACTATTTTTTTCATCTTTCAGAGAATATGGAGGTTCACAGATATAAAATGACATGTTGGTGGCTAGCCACAGAGAGGCTATTACTTAAGGAGATGCTGCCGTTTTGCCAAGCATTCTTTCCTAAGATTCACAAAGGGTTTCTAGTTCTTAAATATAAACATACTGAGCTGTACAATCATAGAGACATCATTGTCCTAAGCTTGCAAGCTACACACTCAGAGTGACTGCATAAGTTTGAATATATTATGAATACTCCCAAAGACTGCAGACTAGGGTATAGGGAAAGGTTAGAGAGGTTTGTTCTGTACCCATTTCCTTTTTTTTTCAATCCTTTGGTTGAATATTCTAATGTATACTTGCAGTGATCATTTGTCTGCCCCACCCCTCAAAAAGATGCTGGTACTAGAGCACCTTATTCGTCAAACAATATGTACACTCTCTTTGTGACAGTTGGATGGATCTCTCAAGACCAGAATTGTAACCCATAAATTATGACAAGATGCAATGGTGAGCCCAAGTAATCAATGGTCAGAAGCAGGGGTCTTCCTGGTAATTGATTGGAGATGGTACAGAATGAAGGATGGGGATGCCAGGCTGGGAAGCTTGTGCCCGCACAGAGTGGGAGATAGGTATAGGCTCTATCCTTAGCATATCCATAAGAATAGGAAACTGGAAAGCTGCAGTTTTAGGTTACTACTGCACCTGCCTTCAGGATATCAGTATTCAGGTTCCTAGATAAGACATGAGGTTGAAAAGGAGACCTACCTTGTGTCATTTATGTTCCCCAACGGGCTGGGCTGGATCAGGCCATGTACACTGCAAGTTAAAATGTAGTGCCATGCCTGAGTGTTACTTTAGGTAAAGCATTAATTAGATCAGAACTATAAACCATGGCACCTAGTTCCTCAAAGGCTGCAGGTAGAAAGTCATTCTCAGCTAGCACAGCATCAGGGTTAGAAACTTCATGAAGATTTATGAGAACTGTAAAACCTGCTACAACTGTTAAATGAGAAAATATAATGCCTTATAGTGAGTGGCAGGGGAGAATGCCAAAATGATAAATCTACTGAATGTTTGAGTCAACATCATATTGGAAAACAAATTGAAAAACATCTGAATAAAAGGGTGTGGCTACAGACTGGCTGACTAGTTCTCCCTTAAGACAGTAAAGCAGAAGTCACAAGTCACTGAGCTTGACATTCCTGTCATTTTGCCAAATTCTAATGGCCCAGAAAGGATAGTTTACCATACAAAATATATGGAATCATAATGACAACAAAAGCCTGTGCACGCAATACACACAAGATAAAAATAAAAACCGTACAAACACACCTCGAAAACAATTTGAGAAAGAGTCTACTGTAAACATTTCTAAGTTCACAGCCTCTGATTGAATGGCAGATTCCTCATCAGGTAGTTTATAGAAGCAGTTTGCATTAGGATACAAACACTCAGGTACTCATTTCTCCATGCTGAGAAAGCAATGGAAGGTGTGAGTGGACGATGCCCTTGAAAGATGCATTCCCTCCCCTGCAGGCCACAAGAGCTTCTCCCAAGAGTGGCTTGGAAGAGAAAGCAAGCTAGCTCTCATTCAGCTGGTCTGGACTAGTTGTCTCCAGTAATGTTACTTTCTATCTCATGCACTACTGACTCTTCCTGGATGTTGTGATAAAAAGTACCCTGACAAAAGTAACTCAAGGGAGAAAGGGTCTGTTTGGGCTTACAGTTTGAGGTAACAAATGCTGTCATGGAGGGAGAAGGCATAGCAGAGGACCAGGAGGCTGTATGGTCACTAAGGTACCCGCAGAAAGTGAACAGGAAGTGTGGCTAGGCTGTAAAACGCAAGAATGGTCCTTAGTGACCCACTTCCTTCAGCGAGGCTCTGCCTCCTAGAGGTTGTGCAATCTTCCCAAGCAGTACCACCATCGGGAACCTACTGGTCTGGTACAAAGGGACCAGAGACTAGGAGGTTGGGGATTGGGGTGCATGATGTGAAATTCACAAAGATTTAAAATTTAAAAAGCATGAGCTTGTAGGGACCTCCAACATTGGAACCACCAAAGGCCATCACACCACTACCACCACCATCACCTCTGTGGTCCCCACCCCTGTTCCTTGATTTCCTTGACTTTTAGTTGTTCCACAAAACACTTCTCTGCCCATAAAAGTAGTTAGACCCAAACTTTAGTTCACAGAACTTCGTGAGATATAGCAGCAGAAGGATGTTACCTCTCTTCCTTGAGAAAATATCTAGTTAACATGTTTTAAGACAGAGGAAGGAGAACCCTGACAGGCAGATAGATCTATGTCGCTCTGTCGAGAGAGACAGCTTGTCTCACAGCAAGGCAGAAACAGGTAAATACTCTGTTTAAGTCAGCTTGGAAACATTGTGAAGTACTGAAGGAGAAAGTGACAAACTTCACCAGGTTCATCGGACTGACCTTACAAATCAAATAATCCACATAAAACACAGCATAGCCCTCCTACCTTCCCAGAGGACAGCGCGGAAGGATCACAGATATGAAGCATCTCATCCTGACAACTTAGTAAAGCTGTAGGTAGAACATAGATCTTATTTATCTTAATTTGTAATCTCTATGCTCATCACAGTGGTGCTTGACAATATGGAATAGATGTGCTTCCTGTGGTTTGACTGTCCCCTTTAAACACTCATATTGAAATATTGTTGTCATAACAGCGTTAACAGTCAAGACCTTCAGAAAATTGTTGGCCCATTATGGTTCCATCCTTGTAGGTGGGTGCATAGGTCTAGGAGAAGTTCCGGATGGGAAGTTGGAGGGTAGGTGTGATCAAAGTGCATTGTATACGTGCTGCAATTCCCAAAGAATAGATGAATGCAATACTTTAAGGGACAAAGGCAGACCTGAGAAAAGTGGCTCAAGTCTCTACCCCTGTACTTGGAAGCCTGAGGCAGGAGGATCCTGTCACATCTGAGGTAAGTTTGGGCTACATAGTGAGTTTCAGGCCAGCCTGACTATAGAGTAGATCCTGTTTCACAAAATTAAAACAAAACCAAACTAAAACTCTAGAAAAAGTCAGCAGGTGGATCTCTTTATGACTTCTCCCCTCCCCTGCCCTTCCCTCCCTTCATCTCCCCTCCCCTCCTCTGCTCTTCCCTCCTCCATCCCTCTTCCCTTCTCTCCTCTCCCCTCCTTTCCCCTCTCCTTTGCTCTCCTCTCCTCCCCTCAACCCTTTCTCACCCTTGGTAGATGCTCTTCCCTCAGTCTTGGACTTCCCAGGCTGAAGAACTGTAAGCCAATATATTTCTGCTCTTTATAAATTATCCAGTCTCAGATTTTCTGTTATAGCTGAATAGCACAGGCTAAGACATTATTCAAACTTTAAAATGATTTGAAGCACATCTCTTGCCCCTGTTCTTCCTCATCCAAATAGCTCTGTAGCACAGACCTGATCAACACACATTCTTCTCCCAAAACAGCTCTTAAGATTCTGTAAGGTGGTCCCTCAAAGACCTTCCCTCTCATGCCTTCTCCTTGTGGAGTTTTCCCACACCTGAGGCCCCTGCTATGACATAGCCTCTAACCTTGGTACTTCCAGTGAGTCCCCACCATGGTCTCCCCTGGCGAAAACCCTTTTTGCCCTTAAGACCAGGTTAGAAGATGTCTCCCTTTGGAAGCTTTCCTACAGACTAGCCTATCTGGGATTATTGTCTTCTCTGCTTTGCTACTTTCTCTGTGTCAGCTTTTATTGGCATTCATCATCTTTCATTTAGAAGCCTTGTGAGGTTAAATCCATTCCTTGCTCACTGCTGCAAAGCCCTTCATACATCATACAGAGCAAATATCCAGTTAATAGTAATTGTTGAATAAATAAATGTACAATTCAGTATAACAATGCCACCTTTCTCAACCCCAGAATCAATGAATTCACATAAAATAAGTAAAGATTCTTGATGAGGGTAACATAAGTCATCAGTCATCTTTTTATTATAAACTCATACTGGATGGTTTATAAACAGTCCCAGTCTCATAGTAACTGAAAACATAAACTATTTTTTCCAGCTCAAAAGCAATATATATTATCTTTGGAAAACTATGCAATTTCATATTAAACCCCATTATATAGAGAGTCATGTTTGTTTCAGTAAGGTACGATGCTACAGAAATATTCTATTTCAGAATTTATCAAGTGGTTTTGAGTAAGGCCCTTCTCTGGGACTCACTTGTTAAATATTTAATATAGTATATATGGCTTGAAATATTACCAAATAACATGTTTGGAAAGAAAATACCAGATGAAAAGAAAGTAAGGTGTCTGTGGTGTGTGTGTGTGTGTGTGTGTGTGTGTGTGTGTGTGTGTGTGATGGGCACGTGAAGGTGTTCCTGACTACTTGTGGTTTTGATATTATGAAGTTCAGATGTTCTATTTCTGAAGAGGCAAAGGTATTCCCATTTTAAATTAATAAACATAGATGACAACTGTCTTTTTCCATGCTTCACCGGAAGTCTAACAGGGTTTGGAGGAAAGTGGTGGGGGGGTGAGATGGATATGATCCAAATACATTGCATACATGTGTTAACATTTAAAAGAATAAATTTAAAATTATTTTTAAAAGAAAGACTAACAGAGAATCTATTGGTACCCCAAGGGATTGCTCCCTAATGTTACAAACCAACCAAGGAGAAAAGCCGGATGGATAAAGCATAGCCTGGTTCGTTAGCGGCATTCTTCCTATTTCTCCTCAGGATGATCTTGTTGCTCCCGACTCCTGGGCACTTCACTCAAGTATCACCCCCATTTCCAACTGGATAATATACTTGCGAATGAAATGATAAAATATGATTTTTCTTTGTTTCTTTTTGTGGTTTTTTTGTTTAGTTGGTTGGTTTGGTTTTTGTTTTTAGCACAAAGCATTCTTTCCCTCTTCCAGAAGCGCTGTAAATTATAATACACTTTAAACATATGCCCATCACATAAAAAAACCCAAAAGTTTCAGGGGCTAAAAGGTGAAGTTAGAATGTACACAGCTTAGAGTTAGTATGTTAAATTGGGGACATTATGATTTATATTTTAAGTATACCTCAAGAGCCCTGGTTTCCAGCCTGTGGCCTTATTGGATGTTGGTGGAACCTGTGAAATGGATATTAGGATGCTGACTCCTGCATCTTCATCTCCTGACCACCCTAAAGTGAGCAGCTCTGCTCTCAAGCACTCCATAGCCTAATGCTCTGCCTCACCAAATGACTGCTTCCGGAAACCTCTGAAACCTTAGGCCAAAATAAAACTGTCCTCCATATAAGTTGATCATGTCCAGCATTTTGTCAAAGCCATGGAAAGCTGTACAAAACAGGAGCTTATTGAGTCCATCTTTCTACAAGACAACACTTTGAAAGGAAAACTAGAATGAAAGAAAGCAGTTCCCAGTAGAAGTGCTTGCGGGCAAGGCCCACCAACAGAGGCTTGTTCTTGGTTTGAGTGGCATGTCACTCCAGAGAGTTGCAGAGGAGTGTGTCCCTCCTGGAGCTCTAGCTTCTTGTTCGGCTTCATTGAAGTGGTTGTGTAGGGAGTGTATAGAGACAGGCTCTTCGGCACAATTCCTTCCCAAGCTGGGTAGGCCAGCTACACTGAATTCCTCTGAAGGAAGACTCCATTGTAAAACTATGAACTGATACAATTCAGGTATTGTTTTTGAAAGCAGCCTTTGGGGCTCATGCAATATTTCCTCTCAGTGTTTCCCTGACAGTCACCATCCACCAGACTGTGAGTCAGAGCTCACTTTGTTACCCATCCTTCTCTTTCCAGAAGACAAGACACACATCATGGGCAGCTATGACCTCACTGTGTGTACACAGCCCAGAGGTTAACTAAACAGCCCCAGCCCTGAAAGTAACCACAGAAAGAAACAAGAGACCATTTGCATACATACACATTGCATTTTTCTTTTTAAAAACTCTCAAAATATTTCCATAACCACTTTTTATTTCTTAACAGAAACTAATCACCAACCAGTTTGAGAACAAAGCAAGAAACAAAGCTTTAGCACCGTGACCCAAATCAGCTATCCATTTTGGTTTTCCTTACTGTGTTTCAGAATGGCAGTGTATCTGGAGTGTGCTGGCCACTGCCTCTTTCTTCAGATCTCCATGAGAAGTGGGATCTGCTGTCTTTAAGAAAATCCTCTCTAAACGCCCAATCTTCCCAAAAGCTAATTCACAGGCTTCACTTCAGATCTTAACCTGATCTGGTCATTCATCCTCCTGATTTTAGGAAGACAAACAGTCAGTCTTGGCTGGAGGAAATTCACATGGGTTATTACAGCCAGTGAAAGGTAGAGAGAGCAATAGTCTGACCCATCAGCCTGGGAGCCCACTTCTGCTCTATAATGAACTCTCTAGTCTCTCTGGTAAGGTCCTCTGCTCTGTGTTAGGAGACTCATCTATAAATGGGGGTCTCTTGCCTCCTAGACACTTCAGCTGCTTAACAGCCACATACTCTATAAAAGAATAAACACTCCTCCTTTCCTAAGGGGGACACAAGCAAACTCTCCACTTAGATGCTTGAATCCTCAGACTATATAAAATCCCAAAAACTTCTCATCAGTATATCCAGGAATTAGTGTCAGCTTGATTACATGAAACCTTCCCTTCCTCTTAGACTAATCAGGAGGGAACCCCAACAAACATGCTCTGACTTATGGAACTAAACTCTCACCAGAGCCCCCAATATACTGTTGTCTGTCTATGGTATAAATAATTTTTCTAACCAGTTACTTACCCCAAATGACAAACTGCCTCAGTGTCCCCTTTGAACCCTAACCCCAAGACCTTTCACCCATGGCATATACCAAAATGCATACATGGAGAGAAGGCAAAAACACAGTGTATCCTCAGGATCCTGGGAAGCTGCCAGAAGGGCAGCCTAGAGCACTGACTTGGAGCTGTTGGTTGTGGGACAGGGTTGCTCTGACCCGGTGGTTCTGAGTGGGTTTTTGTGAGAATCATGGCATCCTTTGCCCAGCTCTCCCCATCACACTTAGCTGGAACACCTCTACCCAAGCCTTTCTATTGGAGCCCAAATGACATCTCAGTTACCATCTAGCAGGAAGAGCTCAATACAGCAACTTTCTCACAGTCATGCTCTATGTCACCATTAAAGGAGGGCATTTCACATTCATCCCCATTTGTGGCTAAACAGCCCAGGAGCAGCAACAAGCTGATTGATTCCTGAGCCCTGGAGCCACAGTCAGGTCAAGCATTCCTTATTCGGTCTATGTACAGCTAGTGAACCTCTTCAGGGAGGGTTTTTTTTTTTTCCTGGAGACTGATATGCAGGTGTAATCTCATGAGGAACATTTGTCACTCTTTCTGGCCAGAAGCACTGTGAGACATTAATATTAGAATCAAGTTCCCTCAGCCTTCAGAAACTTTGGTATAGAATGAGATTACGGTCTCAATTCCCGTCTTAAGAAACTTGCTTGATCTCCTAAGTCCCAAAGAGGATAATCTTTAGCAGGACAGCTCAGGTGACAGTACACTCTTTCTCCATTTCAGGGGGGATGACTGCAAATCCATGTCCTGGTCAGAAAGGTCACAGAATGAACCCAGGTTAAATAAGCAGAACACACCCTTCATCTCACTTTTCTCCATGAAGGAGATAGCATATTACTGAACATCCTTGAAAATATTTGCCAAGAGTTCACTGGGAAGAAGGTGAAGTGATTTAGGAGAATTACAGACTAGCAGATCTGTGTTGGGATCCCAGTTCTTTTAGACTGAGACTGACGAATTAGGTTATTCTTCCACCTCTCTGAGGCATGTCCTCTGCCTCTGTTAAAAAGAACAATGGCTGTCAGCCTTTGGAGGTCCTTGTAAAGATTAGTCATATGTGTTTGAAGTGTCTGGAACAGAGTAAGCTTTCAATGTGACATGGTTATTATTAGGAGTGGAGTAATCGGGGGTTTATTTAGAGGTTCTTGGATGGTATGGGCAGAGATCAGTGGGGATGAGGCTCAGGTTCTTCCCTGAGTGTTCTCTGGGGAATGGCCAGACTGAGGACAGGACCCAAGACTACATGACCCATCAAGCTGTCCGGTGTTGGCATCTTTCTGGCATTAAGAAAGATTGGTACTGCATTGTCCAGAAAGAACAAGAAGATGTGGAGTGACAGTTATCTTGTATAGCTAGAGCATGGTTAGTGTTATGAGGTCCCTACTACACCCACCTGGTTCAGCCCATCTCCTGGAGATCCTTCTCCATAGGTACCATATGGGTGGCCATGCCTATCTGCAAGGTAACAAGAAGATATAAACTAATGTGGTCTTATATGGTTTTATCAAAATGCCATGGCTTTTCCCAAAGAGAAGCCAAGGGGTAGCTCATAACCATACACCTTGAGCCCTGGCATCCTCCAATAAATAGGTAGACAGCCATGTTTGGCCATCTAGCTTTATTTTTATTAATAGAAAGTTTGGTAATGCCATCTGAGAGAAAAATAAAAATGCTGGCCAAAGAGGGAGCATATTTTAAGATGACATACACTATATTTAGCAACTGGGATTATGTCCCTTGGGAGACATGAAAGAAGAGGAAGCGAGATTAGAGCTGACATCTGGCTGGGGCAAATGTCATCTCCCAAAGTGGCCATACTCATCACAGGCCCACGCCAGTGCCAAGGAGGAGTCAGAAGAAGGCAGGACACCCAGAGCTCATCCAGAACCAGATGCTACTTCTGCTACAGGTGTTGAGAGATGATCACTACAGGCAGGCCTGGACCAGTTAGGGAGAAGGGCCAGGCAATAACACACACTCACAGGCTGACTTCTTGTGCATTCACCAATGAATGATGTTGGACAATTGATAAGAAACCAGTGAGCATAAGGAGATTGACATACTTTCCCTCTGAAGTATAGTCTAGAATTCATCAAGGTTCTCCATGAGCTGACATCATTGTTTGAAGAAGAACTGGCTGGGCAGTGTGCAAACTTAGCATGCAATTATCAACTGTCTATGCAGATGATATGATCTTCCCTTGAATAATTTATAAATTAAAATTTATTACTGCTTCCCAGAAATTGAGTAGTCATCACTGAAACAACAATACTTACCTGCTTATTGTTTTGGGGTAGGTGTCTCATAGTTATTACCTCATTTTATTCCCATGGAATTCATGTAAAATTTATTAAATATCCCTTGACATATTAATACAAACATGGTGGGGGTGCAGTCCTTACAATAATCTTGTAAAAATATAAAAATTACATTAAGATATTTAAAATTTTCTATACCCAAAGAAAATGCACTGCTAACATTTTAATGTTACTTCTACTATGTGTGCATACATATTTGAAATTGTTGCAATTCTATATGCAAAATGTCACACAGTGTTTATTCAACTAAAATCCTTCTGTAAGTATTTACTATACAAACAACCTGTCTATGCAATTTTCTATATAAACATTTGAAAAGTACAAAGCATTACTTTGAGAGATACACCTCAAGATGTTGAGTAAATTCTCAATATTTGGTATTTCCTGATTCTCAGAGTTCTCTGTTGCACTGCTTCAATGAACACATCTGTAGATATACCATATTTTGAGAGGGCATATGGGAATTTGCTTGCACAAATGAAAACAGACTGCATGAACATCTGGTCACCTCACCTAGGCATGCTCAGCTTTTGAGAGTTCTTACAAAGTATTCTTACAAAGAGTCATGACAAAGAGGCCAAGGAAGAGTACCGATATAACCAAGAAAACAAAAGCATCAGAAAATTATACCCCAAGTTTCTCCACAAAATCTCAGCCACATGCGTGTAGACTTTCAGAGATCCATTGACACTAAGAATTTAGATCAGTGGTTACAAATTCGCACCGGAGAACCATCGCAAGAGATTGTCAAAAGTACTGGTAGACCTAGGGCCGAGCCCAGATAGCTGCATTAAAAAATATGAAAAAAAATTAATAGTGGGAGAGAAGAAAACAATCATTGTCCTATACTGATGTCGACTTGGTAGTCTTGCTTTGAAACTTTGAAAACTTCTGTGTAATACTTTTCACCCTTTGAGGAGATTATTGCCAAGTTCTGTCTATGGCTCAGCACTGAGAGGGTCAGTACAGCAACCAGACTCATGAGAGCAGATGTGCATATGGCTTCCAAGTAGGATGCTGGTAGAAAGAGCCAGGTCACATGAAGTCAGGTCTAGGTATTTGCTTCATTGCCCTTGACTCTGCATAGAGGAGACCTGGTGACTCTACCCTTGGGCCCTGAAGGATGTCCACAGTAAACATCCACTTTACTTTAGGAATGTGGAGAAGGGACCATCCCTTTAACTCCGGTTTACATAGAATATGCTGATAAGGTTTAGCTGTAGGCAGTGACCAACAGCTGGATATGGTTGGAACTCAGCTTGGCAACATGTCATTAGTGTGTTTTGGCTCCACAGAGTCAATTCCAAACATGGCCATGGTGAAGCTATCAGTGCATCTGCTGGAGAATTTGGGTCAACCAGAAGTCTGCCGTTTGGGAGAGCTGTGTGAGGGTCAGCCTTATGCTCTGGGATCAGGTCGCCTTTGCAAGATGACATCAGTTTTCTGGGCTCCACTTCTAATGAGTTCCAGATGCAGCGGGTCCCATGTGCAGCCTAGAGAAGGCAGCCTCCACATACCGCTACCCCAAGACCCCACCTGGGACTGACACACTTTGCTGGTTTTCCCCTCCTTCTACCATCATGGTTCATCAGGAAAAGAGGTCAGGTCTGCCTCTGAGACTGTGTGGACAGCTGGCAGATAATTCAGAGAGTGAATTCCAGCCTGCTTGCAATTGCGACTCCCCAGTTAGCTGACCAGCTTGAGTCCTCAGGATGCTTGCCTTGCCTTGGGGAGGACATGAAGGAAAGCAGATGCAACTCCCTCTTGCATGGTGGGGTTCTGTTAGCCACCTAAAAACATTACAAGGCAAGAAATCTCCAGGAAAGGTAGAGGATACTCACCCTGTCTAGAGATATATTGCTATGGTGATTTGAAGTCACCCAGAAGTCAATGCTGAGAACAGCTCAAAAGGAAAGAAGAGTAACTCCGTTTCATTTGCTCTTGCTGGGATCAATTCTCCTACAAAAGCAACTTAAGGAGAACGGTCTTATTTGGCTCAGAACTCCAGATTACTGTCCATCTCCATCCTTAAAGGAACTCAAGGCAGTGAAGCTTGAAACCATCGGCCACACCCACAATTAAGAGCTGGAGAAGATGGATTCATGAGCACTTTCACTCAGCTCCTTTGCTCCTCTCTTATGTAGTGAAAACTCCTCCCCTACCAAGCTCATGAATTCCCACACCTAGTTGAGGAGCTGATGACAATAAAGGGATGCTGGGGATGGAGGCTTTTTCATTAATTAATTTATTCAGTTTAGATCCTATTATAGCACCCCCACTCCTTTCCTCTCAGTCCCACACTCTCACCCCCCTTCTCCCATTACTGCCCCTTCTCCTCAGAGAAGGGAAAGCCCCCTCCCAACCCCATGGGTACCACCCCACCCAGGTACATCAAGTCTCAGCAGGACTAAGTGCGTCTTCTCCCACTGAGGCCAGATAAGACAGACCAGCCAGGGGAAATGGGATCTCCAGGCAGGCAACAAAGTCAGAGACAGCCCCTGCTACAATTGTTGGGGGAACCACATAAAGACTAAGCTGCGCATCTGCTACATATGTGTAGGGGGTCTAGGCCCAGTCCATGCATGGTCTTTGGTTGTTGGTTCAGTCTCTATGAACCTCTGTGGGTCCAGTTTAGCTGACTCTGTACATCTTCTTATGGTATCCTTGACTACACCAGTTCTCTCAATTTTTCCCTGGATTCGTCCACAAGACTCCCTGATCTCTGCCTAATGTTTGGGTTTCTGCATCTGTTTCTATCAGCTGATAGATAAAACCTCTGATGACAGTTTTGTTAGGCTTCTGCCTGCAAGCATAGCCAAGTTTCATTAATACTGTCAGGGGTTAGCTCTCACCCATGGGGTGGGTCTCAAGTTGAGATAGTCATTGGTTGGCCATCTTCTTAATCTCTGCTCCATCTTTATCCCTGCACATCTTGTAGGCAGGGCAAATTTTTGGTCAAATGTTTTGTGGGTGGGTTGGTTGGTGTCCCCCTTGATTCAGTGGAAGTCCTGCCTGATTACAGGGGATGGATACTTCAAGCTCCATATCCCCCGCTGCTAGCTGCCAGGAGTCTCAGCTAGGGTCACCTTCATTTCCTCCCAGAAGCTTCTTTCCACCCCAAGTCTCCAGCTTGTCCCAGAGATGCACTCCCCCCTACCACCACCAATTTCCCCTTTCCTTCCCAGCTCTTTCACCCTAATCCCCACTAACTTGTACAACCACTTAGAAATCAATCTGGTAGTTTCTCCAGAAATTTGGCATAGTTCTACCTCAAGACCTAGCTATACCATTCCTGGACACACACACAAAAGATGCTCCACCATACCACACAGACACCTGATTAACTATGTTGATAGCAGCTTTATTTGTAATAGTCAGAAACTAGAAATAATCCAGTTGTCCCTCAATTGAAGAATGGGACATTTACACAATGGAATACTACTCAGCTATTAAAAAAAAAGGACATGATGAAAGTTGCAGGCAAATGGATGAAACTAGAAAATATCTTGAGTGAGGTAACCAAGACCCAGAAAGGCACACATGGTATACACTCAATTATAAGTGAATATTAGCATAAAGTACAGAATAACCATGCTAAAACCCATAGACTCAAAGAAGAAGTAGCAGAGAGGGCCCAAGGAGAATGCTTGAATCTTACTCAGAAGGAAAAATAAAATAGACACCAAAAGTGGATGGAGAGATGAAACTAGGTGGGAGAGGGAATGGAGAGGAGAGGGGAATGGGGATCAGTGGGAAAAAATATTTTAAGGGTGCATCTCCTGGTAGGTTTACTATATTCCAGTGGTTAGCCCCACATATGAGAATATGGGAGGATCTAGGAAAAGTTAGGGAACAAAAAGGGATATAAAAAATATACTGTATGAAATTCTTAAATGATATATTTTTAAATCTCAATAAAAGGTCAACAAGTCAAATTTAGCTATAAAATAAAACAAAACATGGAGGGAAGAGAGGGGTATGTAGATTTGGGAGGGGTTAAGAAGAGGGAGGGGTTAAGAAGAGGAATAAGATCAAAATACATTGTATAGATGCATCAGCACCCTCGAAGAATTAATAAAAACATCCATATCTATACCCATACCCATACCCATACCCATACCCATACCCATACCCATACCCATACCCATACCCATACCCATACCCATACCCATACCCATACCCATACCCATATCTATCTATCTATCTATCTATCTATCTATCTATCTATCTATCTATAAAAGATCCATGCTCTGGAAATAGTTTTTACCCACAGTGTAGGTCTTTCTGCCTCAATTACTGTAATCAAGATAATCCCCTGCAGACATGCCCCAAGGCCAACCCAATGTAGACAGTTCTTCACTGAGACTCTTGTCAAGTGATTCTGGATCATGACTATTGACAGTTTAAACTAATCATCACAGATGGCTCTCCATTTTTGGGTAGGTTAAAAAGGATGCAATGGTGGCTCACGCCCAGGTCATTTCTGGTTTGATGAAAGAGAAAGGGACATGGGAGCCAAGGAGAGAGTAGTACTATGTGTGTAACTTGGGGTCAAGGCCAGGTGCGGGGATTTAGGCAAGACAAAGATGTTGAGTAGAGTCTTTTGAGAACCAGAATCTCCAGTATTCTACCCCACCCAAATAGGGACCTTGTTTCTCGCTAGAAAAAGTATGCAGTGCCCTGTGCAAACCCTTTCTGCGTGGGTTTGAAGAGTGTGTTTGTGCCCACCATCACCAGACACAACAGTGGCTGCCCGGACTGACTGTTTTCCTGGAATGATGTTTCTTCTGCATCTTCTCTAAGACTCTGTACTTAGACATTCTAGTTTCTAGTTTTGCCATTCCATGCAAATGTCACAGGCAGTGCAGTTCTATGATTTATTTTAAAACTTGACATTTGGTGTTCCTGGAGCCAGGGTTCAAGTTACCACCTGTTTCTCTGGAATTAGAGGTCTCTTAGGCAAACTTCTTTTGCTCACTCCCAGGTCCTTGCTATCTAAGTCAATAGGGGTTTTTCTTTTTCTTCCTTCCTTCTTGTTTTCTTTTTCTTTTTTGTTCTTCTTTTTTTGAGACAGCATTTGCTTTGTACCTCAGGCAGTCTCAGAACTCACTATTCAATCCAGATTCTCCTTTAATTTGTGAAAATCATCCTTCCTGAACCTCTTGAGTGCTAAGATTACATACTCCATTTACATTTATGCTTTCCTGTCATTTTGTGATCCACTGACTTTAGCCATGTCTTTCTGTGTGGCCATGAGTTTGGTATTATCCTCTGAAGCTTTGTGGGCTCCTCAGTGGGTATACACCCAAAGACAATGACTTTCCCTCTCCCAGAATCCATCAGAATTTAAGAACGAACAGGGTCCTGTGAGCCCCTCCTCCATCTATGATTGACTGTTGGCAGATCCAGTCTCATGAAGGCTTTGCAGGCAACTGTACCTGCTGTGAGATTTGATTGACTTGGCTATGTACAGGGAATTATCTGTAGAATTCTGTCTCTATTTCCCTCCTGAATCATCATGCTAGGAGATCAGAACTGTGTGCTTCTACAGGACTGTTTTCATTTGAAAGGCTCATCACCATAGGTAAAATGAACACTATAACCACAAAGGACCTATGCAAATATGTATATATGTATGCACGTATATTTATACATATATGCAAATATCATATAAACATATGTTTGTAAAATATAAGGATCTCTGGAAGCAACAAAAATGGCACCCATGGTGTTATGAAACTTACCCAAGATGTCCTAAGAGATAGGGAAGTATTTCAGGCGAGTATTTCATGATTCCTGAACTTGCAACCCATCTCATCTGGCCTAAGCTCATTCCCACCCTGTATAAAAGTCTGTCATCACAGCAGGTCCCAGATAGCCAGCTGAAACTACCTAGGGCTCCATAATGGCTTATCTCATCTGAGTCCATGCAAGAATTACCTCTAAAAACACACAGCTTAAAATCTAAGAATCAAGCAGGAGATCCACAAAGCAGGATGTTGATCAGACCCAAAATGGCAAAGCATGTAGTGCAAGTACCTATCTGAGACTACACTTGACAGGTTCCTTAAACGTAGCTCCGCAAGTCAATCTAGTTTTTTATTTTTATAATTCTCCTTTATTGATGTTATAGGGGCTGCATATTGTCAACTCCCAGATTTTCTTGTTTTCTCATTACAGCAGGAAGAAAAAATAGTATTTAACCCATCTATTTGTTGTGATTAAGTAAATTGAAACATAGGTCCATACGTAGTGATAATTGGTCTAGGAACCTTGAATTATATTAGCTGTCCTAAGGAAGTAACGGAATATGATAGTGGGCCCAGCTATTATGGATGTAGTTGAATAAGAGATAAAAAACAGAGCAGAAATGAGGTTTTGGCCTTCCCTCTTGTTAATGTGCACTGGCCTGCCTAATGCTAAGTGAGACTAACTCCCAATGGTCTACACCATGAGGATAGATTGTCTGCCACTCAGATGGAGACTGAGAGGGGACCTTTCAAACTGCAGATGCTTTAGGAAGTGTGACTGCTTAGCTTAGAGAAAGATAAGAGCAAGCTTAGAGCAGAGTGAGGGTAGTCTGCTGTCTTCAGATAGTAAATGGTTAATATAGGGAAGTATGATTCTATTTATTTTACTTGGAACCAGATTTTAAAAAAATGGTGTCTAGCAGGATAGAAGTTATAGGCAAGTCCAAACTCAACAAAATAATGTTCTAGTCATCAGAATTGTGTACCAAGAGAGTCAGAGATCATAAAACAGCCCAACCAATGGAATCCCCAAGTGACATTTCATTTCCTTATATGAAAATGAGAACTACATCATCTATCTTTCCATCTGTCTATCTATCTATCTATATTTTCTTTCTATCTTCCTGACTATTTATCTATCATCTATCATCTATTATATGTTTATCTATCACCTACATATCTATGATTTATCATCCTATCTATCTATCTATCTATCTATCTACCATCTATCTATCATCATTCTTTTTCTTTGTGCCCATCTATCTATACTTTATTTATCTGTTTATCTGTCATTTTCTATCTAGTGTTTGCAGATCTGTCATCTGTGTATCTATGATCTATCTGTCTGTCTGTGTGTCTGTGTGACTGTCAGTTTGTCTTCTTTTAGTTCATGGGCTGCTGCATTATCCCAGTGGGTGAAGCTTCCTGTTGCCAAGCTTGACAACCTGAATTTGATTTTCTGGGCTGACATGGTGGAAAAGAACCCACTCTCAGAGCTGTTCTTTGATTACACATGCATGCTATTGTACATGTGTACATACACACACAAATACACACACACACATGCACACACACACACACACACACACATACACACACACACGTGCACACTCGATATAACTCCAAGTATCTCCCTTCCCTCAGAATCAGCATAAGAAACAGTCTGAGTGGCTCCCAGGACAGCTCATTTGAAATTTGTTCAAACTTTCTCTGCAATTGAACTTTATTAAATAGATTGTGTGTGTGTGTGTGTGTGTGTGTGTGTGTGTGTGTGAGAGAGAGAGAGAGAGAGAGAGAGAGAGAGAGAGAGAGAGAGAGAGAGAGAGACAGATGTATACTTAGCAGTGCTGAAGATCAAACCCAGGGTCTTCTGCATCCTAAGCAGAACTTCTACCATTGAACTGCACTTCCAGCCCAATAAAATTTATTTCCAAGGATGTTATGAAAACTGAACTAAGGACACACCATCTCTGTAGTAATAGACCACAGTGGCATCTGGAGAGGGGCTAGTGATGTCTTTACTTACATGGGAGATATAGAAATTCAATGAGAACTAAGGGACTTTGTCCACTCTTAGGCCTTATTGTTACTGTGATATCTAGAATGATCCAGACTGTCATTTTGTCACTCTGAGTGTTTCTTAGCAGAGATGTCTTAATGGAATAAGCTGTACTGTGTTCACTATGAGGAAGGGAACACCATGGTGTCCAGATAAGTGTTTTCAATAGATAAGTGTTATCTATATATGAATAGATGGACATTTTCATAGAAAATGTGACAATTTATGCTCCATGTAACTCTAAGCATCTCCCTATCTTTCTCTATGAACAAACAGCAAAAGAAACAAGCTGAATGTTTCTCAGGCCAATTCATTTAAAACTTGTTTCAAACTCAACATTCGCTGCAATTGAACTTCATTAAATAGAACTCAGGTTTAATGGGACCATAGCTGTCAAGTAAGAGCCAAGAATCCATAGAACTGACTACTCTTTAAATATAGGTTAGCTCAACAAGCTAATAGTTCTTTTATGGTGATTCCATACTGAGCAGACATTAAATTGTGGCTCAAATAATAGAACAAACAAACAGTGTGTGGGCTGCTGAGTATTTATTGTGATTATGCTATATGAGTAATAAGTCATATTTGAGGACGTTAGTCATGACTGGCTTTGAGTATTCCCTAAGCAGTCAGTCTGGGAGCCAGGATAAACAAGCCCCAGTATGCCTTCTCTCTTTTGCATTTGCTCATACACAAAGACTATGGGAAAGCTGTTGCATCCTTAGATGTTTGAGCTGCTCACGTACATATGTTTGCTGCTTTTGTTATATAGAAATTTGGGATGTTTACAGAGGTCTGAAACCCAGTGGGAATCTTAGCTTTTTTTTTTTCCAGGCAGAGACGAGCATCTTCATGGCTATGGCCGCAAAATGATTGACGCACGTTTTGGAACAAGAGGTAAGAGAGTCATGTTTTCTCTTTCTTTGCTTAATTGTATGCTGTTGAAGTATTTTCATAAGGGGCTAGAGAGATGATTCAGTGGTTAAAAGCATTGACTGTTCTCCTAGAGGACACAGGTTCAATTCCCAGTTTCCCAAATTGTGGCTCATAACCATGAGTAACTCCAGTTCTAGGGCACACATACATACATACACAGACACAGATGTAAGTAAAATGCTCATACATGTCTGGGAAGAAAACACTTTCAACTTTTAAAAAATGGGAAAAGATAATAAAAAAGACATAAAACAAGCAAAAAAAAAAAAACCATTCATACACATACAATTAAATCTAACTAATTAGATAAATAAATAAATATTTTTAATGGGCAGGAAGATCTTAGAAAGACTGTTTAGATGAGGAAGAACCTGACCTAATCACTTCTTTTCTAGAAAGATCTAGGGTAACAGTGAGAGTAAAATAAACAGGTGAAAAAATTCTGGTAGAAGATGAAAGAATTTCAAGGAAAAGCTGGCAAAAACACCAAAAGTGCCAATTTCTCAATAGTTTCCAGACAGAAATGCAGCGCTACCAGCACCCCATCCCAGCCAGTGAGACCTGTTGGGCTTTGCTTGGATGACAATATATAGAACGTATCTCTGAGGCTCATGTGTTGAATGCTTTGAGAGTTTATGGAAATCTTAGGAATTGATGGCTTCCTGCAGGAATTAGATCATTAAGACGGTGTCCTTGGTGGGGATACAGTGTTCACTTTTCTCAATGCTGTGGCAAAACAACTTTCAAAAGCAACTTAGGAAGGGAAGGGAGTACATGTGCTCATGCTTCAAGGGATCCACATATTCAGTGCAGGAATGTGAGGTACTGGTCACTTTCATCCATAGTCAGAAGACAGAGAACAAAAATGCTGGTGTTCCTCTTGCCTTCTCCATATCATGAAGCTAGGGTCCCTGGCCCATGGTAAGGTGCTTTCTACATTTAGAATGTGCTTTCTGTTTTAGTTGGGGTTTCCATTGCTGTGAAGAGACATCATGACAAAGCTAACTCTTATGAAGGCAAAGATTTAATTGGGGCTGGCCTACAGTTTCAGAGGTTCAGTCCATTATCATCATGGCAGGAAGCGTAGCAGTAGGAAGGTAGACATGGTGCTGGAGGAGCCGAAGGCTCTGCATCTTGATCTACAAGCAAACAGGAGGAAATTCTCTTCCACAAGTAGCTAGGAGGCTCCCTTCTGCCCTGGGGGGGAGCTTGAGTGTAGGAGCCTCAAAGCTTGCTTCCACAGTGACACCCCCCACCCCCAATAAGGCCACACCTACTCCAACAAGGCCACACCTCCCAATAGTGCCACTTCTCATGGGCCAAGCATATTCAAAGCACCACATTTCCCAACTCAAATAACCCTGCCTATAAACTTTCTCATAAATAGCTCCTGAGATTTGTCTCCTAGGTCTCTAAGAGATTTGTCTCTAGAGTCTGTCTAGAGATTTGTCTCTGGCTTCATGATATAGAGAAGGCAAGAGGAACACCAGCATTTTTGTTCTCTGTCTTCTGACTATGGTTGAAAGTGACCAGTACCTCACATTCCTGCACTTAATATGTGGATCCCTTGAAGCATGAGCACATGTACTCCCTTCCCTTCCTAAGTTGCTTTTGAAAATTGTTTTGCCACAGCATTGAGAAAAGTGAACACTGTATTCCTCCCCCCCCCCCCCCCCCCCGCCAAGGACATCCTCTTAACGATCTATTTCCTGCGGGAAGCCATCAATTCCTAAGATTTCCATAATATTGTCAATTTGACAATATTAATCATCAGAATGGGTATATTATCCCTGGATTCTTCCTGGCTAGCTATCTGGCCAGTCATGTGGGAAATAACTCTCTTCTAGCATTGTTTTTTCTTGAGTATGAACTTTGTAGATGAAATAACAGGTGTCAAGGCAGCGAAATGAACAGAGCATGTGACCTGAGGAAGACTACATAAGAAATATAAAGCAACAATTTAGGCAAAGAATTTTCAAAGTCGTGACCCAAATTGTTGTCTTTAAGCATAGCAAGGCTCTGCTTGAAAGCCCAGATTCTGCTATTGCATTGACGTCCTTCCAGGAGAACAGCTCATGGATTTTTCAAGCCAACCAAAGGTAATTTAAAACAGCAGAACCGTGCATTATTGCTTAGTGAATCACAGGGCTCTTTATTAAAGTAAGTTTGTCACACATCTGGTCAGTATTTAGACACAATGAGGTTTGCATTTACTTCTCTGTAGGCCTGAGATAATAGTTTGCATATAGACATTGGTAGGAGGTCAGGTTTGTTTATTCCCAGAAAATCAACCAAGTTGCAGTATCAGAGGGACACAGAACAAAGCTTATGCTTCATTTACTGGCTGAGGGCAGCCCCACTTCAGAACAAAGGTTAGGGGTATAGTCATGTGGCTTAATCCCAAGAGACAGCATGCCATTGCTGCTTACTGTTCACCCTAAAGATCACAAAGGACTGGGCTGGACTCTGTGGCTATATGTTTGTCTACATCATAACTGGTGAATTCATTTTCCTCTTGGCCCCAAGCTTAGAGTAATCAGACCTTCAAAATCCAGACCCCTGTAGGGACTTTTTTGACAATCATCTGAGATTAGTGCTTCTTCGCCTCTGAACAAAAAGCAGATCTCCTGATTCACCAAAGTATAGCTTCAGAGAAAATCCACCCATGCATTAAGAATTAAAGTGCCTCTGATTTGTCACTGGGATGAACCCTTGATGAGCAAGCTTGAGTCTGACCCAGATAACCCACTAGAAATACAAACAGGATATGAGGAAAGCTGGGTTTGCTAGAAGTGTCCTGTAGTTACCCGAGAACTTTATGGCCCCATGAACACACAGGGAGCAACAAGGTCTCAGATTGATTTAGACTCAGCAGTAACATGGGCTGACACCATTTCTATCTCAAGGTGAAAATCTTGGGAGCAAAGCCTGGGCTCTCACTGATGACATCTGGATGCAGCATCTCCCTCCTCACTCTCTCTGCCACTCTACAGCTACTCTTGTCTTTTCCAGCTCCTCTTCCAATGTGCTACCCTGTGACTCTGAGCAAGTTGCTTATATTCTATAAGAAGATGGGCATAAAATTAGTATCAGCCTACTGAATTTTTGCAAAGAATAAATACTTAATGTTCTGCAGATGAACCTAGGTATACCAGTACCTGAAATACAGTAAGATGCAATAAATATATATATATTTTTTCCTTTCTGTGTAACATTGTTTAGGAACATGGACTCTAGGGCAAGACAGGCCAGGTTAAAATCCAGCTACACCAAGTCCCCTGTGACTTTATACACATTGCCTAGCTTCATATCAGCCTTGTCACCTATAAAATAGTGATAAGAATCAACCATTACAATAGAGTGATAGAAAGATCAAATAATTGCCTATGTGCAGCGTGCTCTAAACAGGACTGCATGTATGCAATAACACATTGTGATGCGTAGCTTTTCTTTATAACCCTCCTTACTGACATGATCCATGAATGTAGTTTCATGGAGCCAGTAAAATGTTACTGTCTGTAGAAGATGTTATATAACTTCTCTGTGAGTGAGATGGATGGAGGAGCGGATGGCTTTATGGATTATGGGTGGATGGATAGGTGGTTGGATAATGGGTGGATGATGGATACATGATGGCCTGCTGGTTGGATAGATGAGGATGCCTAGATGGGTAGATGGTGGTTGGCTGGCAAACAGATGAATGGATGGTGAGTGGATGAATAATCAATGAAGTAACCTTTCTTTGGATATTGGAGATACTTCATAATCTATTTTGTGATACTGTCATTCAGACAAGAGATACCCATAGAGAGATTTCTGTGTATCACACACTGTAGGCTTCAGGGATACTATATAATACAGACAAGACTTCTGCTGTAGGGGATGCGGGGCAGTTCTAGAAACCTTAGCTGTCCTTGTTCCTTGCATCTTGGTGACTCACTTAGGAAATGAAGACAATGAAGCCCAGCAACAGAGAGGGATTTCTGGGAGGTAGTCACTTAGAAACACACAGAGTCGTTTGTTTTTTTGTCCGCTTGCTTGTTTGTGACCAGACTGTATTTGGTCAGTTGAGCATGTCTTACTCTGACACCCTTCTTGTGTTGGAGGCAATATGACCTAGTGCAGTGAAAAGAGTTACTTCCATGAGTCAATAGTGACAATGGCAAGTGTACTAAATCACAGTCACTTCAGTTCTTCACCTGTACATTTGAATATCAGTTTAGAGCTTCCCAGCAACAGTCTTTGCCTCTGATTTGCAGAGGTTAGACAGCACTCTCTCACAGGAATGGTCCACACTGTCCCTATATTGTTTTTAATTGAATATGCTGCAAATGTTAACAATTGGGAGAATTTTGTATGAAACTCAATTTCTTGTTGGAGGCTTCAGAAGTTTGCTATGGAAGCGATGTGTAGCTGAAGAAAACATGTCCCTGGGACAGAACGAGAGTTTTCCAGGGTGGTCTCATCCCCATCTTCTTTCATTCATGTCCCACATTGGCCTAAATCTCATCTGCTCACCTACCTGAACTATAGAGGTACATGAAATGGCTCTATAAGGATGAAGTCTTGGTGGAGAACATTAAGTAAAAAAAGAAAAATCAAAATACACACACTTTTTACTGGCTGGTCTACACAAGAATTGTGTATGTGAAAGTATATGCACCTGTATGGGTGTGTGTGTGTGTGTCTGTGTGTCTGTGTGTGTGTGTATGCATATATGAATGAAGGTCAGGAGTCAATCGCAAGCATTGCTCCTCAGAAGCTAGCCACATTATTTTGAGACCAATGTACATAGTACACTTCACTCATTGGGACCTGGGGTTTTGTAGATTAGATTGGGATAACTGGCCAATGAGATTCCTCTGTCCACACTTCCCTGTGCCAGATGCAAACACATACCACACATACTTTTTATGTGGTTGCTGAGGATTGAATTCTGTTTTTCGCGTGTGTGTGTGTGTGTGTGTGTGTGTGTGTGTGTGTGTTTGTAGCAAGAACTTTACCAGTGGTGCTACTTCCCCAACCATAGGAATATTTATCTTGTGATAGAGTGTTTCTTCCTGTCAGCTCCATGGGAGCTCTAGGATGGTAAAATGAAGATACGGCTGTACAGATTTGACAGTTTACATGTCCTAATGTCCAGAGTAACTTTTACTTCAGCCCCAAATCCTAAAAGAAGAGAGAAGAGAGAGAGAGAAGAATGAGACTCTAACCTGAGAAGCCAGCAGCCGAGATGTAGATGACTGCCTGGGCCTTGTGAAGAAGGGGATTTGGCAGATTGCTTCATCTCCCTCCTCCCTAGGGCCAGCATGAGTCTTATTTATAACTCAGCTCTCGGAGCCCCTTCACACTAAATCAGAGACTGAAAAGCCTGCGGGGCTGAGAGACAGAAGCAGCTTTCCAGACATCTGGGCTAGAATGCTTCACAAGGCAATGAAATGAGCCCTGGAATAGGGATTGGGCAATCTGGGGTTCTTGTTCTGGCTCTGATCTGCCATTGTTAAGCTGTGTCTCTTTTTGTAAGTCATGGGGAGAGCATATTTGCATCAGTCTACCTGGAAGAAGCTCTTAAGAACATCTGTCAAGAAAGCTGACACACAGATAAATGTGTCATAGCTAGTATAGGAGACTTAAGACGAGTTTCTCTTATTTGACAAGTGATCTCCTATGAGGACCCATGGTGATGGCATAAAGCTTCAGGGTGATGAGTATGCACTGGGGTCCATCCTTACATCATCTTCATAGAAGCCAGGTATGTATGATGGGAAAGAATCTTATTGTCCAATATGTCCAGGTGGTAAAACAGGGCATGTGAGTCTGAAAAGCAATCAGTGGAGACTTGGAAGAAGATTTTGCAGTGCAAGCACTATTCCATCCCACGAGGGCCATTGCCTGGAGGAAGCTAGGCACGATGAAAGAGTCCATCAAAACTGCCCACCAAGAGGAGGGCAAACAGTAGCTTCTGCACTGATCTAGGTAAAAGGTATAATGTTCACAGTTTCACATTTTTATTAAATTTATTCATGTATGTGTGCTCACACACAAAGGTCAGAGAAAAGCTTTGGGGGGTCCTTTCTCTCCTTCTACTACGTGTCATGGGAATTAAACCAGGTGATGGCCAATTTCTTTACCCACAGAGTCATCTCACAGGCTTGTTTCTGGTGTCAAAGTGAAATAGTTTGATCCTGAGTGACCCTCAGAGGGTTAAAGGTTTGATCCCCTATAGAGTGGTTTTATGAAGGATGTGGGTCAGTGGAAGGTTTAAGAGACAGAACCTCTTGGTATGTCTTCAGATAGCTGAGCCCAAGACTTTGACAGGGTTAGTGAAACTACAGGTCCCTCTTTGGTCTCTGACTCATGAGGATAAGCGGATATTCTCTAACACGTGTTCCTGCTGTGATGTACTGCTTTGTCACAGGCCAAAGTAATGTGACCAACTATCCATGGATTAAAACCTCTAAACACTGTTGAGTCAAAAGTAAATCTTATCTCTTTATGAGTTGTCTCTTTCAGATGTTTTGTTACAATGACGACAAACTGATTAATACCAAAAGAAATTCTAAGTCTACAAGATAGTTAGAAAATGAAGGGGTTTGAAACCATTTGTATGTGAATTGACACAATCTCTGGAAACGGAAAAGTAACATGAGACAGTCTTCAGTCATGACATAAAACATAGACAAGGAACTCGACTCCCTAAAAATAGAAATTAACAAGAGATCCAGAAGCTAGTAAAGGACTGCCTTTTTCTATTCACTCCTGCCATTCATCTGAAATACCAATTAAGAATGCAAGCTTAAAGCTATATGCCTCCTTTTAAATCCCAACATTATCATAAAAAAGATAATTAACACTTGTCAAGTTACACATCTCCTTTGATTCTTTTGTTTTTAGCTATTATTCTAAGCAAATAAAATGAAAAATATTAATTCAAAAATTGTTTTCAGAATTTACTAGGTCAATGGCGGGAGTGTTATTTAAATGGATTTTGGCATGTACATAGTATTCAATAACAGTTGGCTATTCTTTAATGAGTTCCTGCTATGTGCTGGATTCTGTACTAGGAATGGGGTTACAATGGC
>NC_047667.1:57259421-57331921 GCF_011762505.2 Arvicanthis niloticus | reverse complement strand
AGTTAAGAGACCTTCATTGAGGATGTACTAGGTCCCAGGTCATACATCATGCATGCATGGAGCATGCACTTCTGAGTAAACTATAGGCATTGTATTCTAGGGCTCCTTCTAGTGAGGGTCATTCATTAATGAGTAGTTATCATGAAAAGTGATAATTCTTGAAGCCCAGAGGTTCTCACATGCAGCAGCATTGTTTGCAACTTCAAAGGTATGAGGTCCAGAAAGTGTATCTGGCACCTGGTGAGCACTTCAAAAGATAGGTCATTTTCTCTGTCAGGAAGCACTGGCACTGGCTGAGGATATCTCCAGCTATCTCCTCCACATTCGACCAGAGCCATTGCTGATGTGCATCCCATCCTCTGATGCAATCAAAATTCTGCAGCCATCATTGGAGATATTTGTTAGTACTTATCAGGCATGTTTCCTTTATCCTCAGCCCATCCTGTCCTCCTGTTGGTCATCTCACTACATTGATTGAAACCTCCCTACACGCTGCCTCTTGTTCCTTTCCTTTCTACCCTGTTATTTGAGTACCATTTCCTCTACAATTATTCACTTAAGTAGGTGACCCAAGGCCAGTGTGATTCATTCTGTTGTACCAGTATTTTAGTGAAAGTTAATGGGTGACCTGCCCAGGTAAGAAAACATCAGATAGTAGATCATCAGAGCAGAACATCAGGCAGTGAAATGTCAGGCTTAATGCCAAACTATGTTACCACTTCTGGGTTATCTCCCTGGGCAGCTGGTAAAGAAGTGATGTCATGGGGGTATTTGGGGATCCAAGGTCATGTTCAAATAGGATATTTGGGGTTACTTTCTGTGGTAACTACTTACAGAAAGGAACCTAGACAATACTGCTGTGGCCTTTCCAGAGGCAATCAGCTAGTACCTGGAAAGACAGCAACAACCCAAAACTATGGTCTTCTTTGTTCTGAGATAATTTTCTTAGTTGTAGGAATTCAGGCTTTTGGAATTGTGGTTCTTAGAGAAATGTTGGAAGTCATCTTTGGAAGGTGATCCACATTTTCACTTCTGTTGCAGCTGAGAAAAATGGCTCACTTCAGAGCTAGTTGGGGTTGACCTGGAACCCAGGTTTCCTCGCTCCCACATCAGAATATTGTGTGCACAAATCAAACCATGCCTCCCTGATGTGAGTGTACAAGTGTAAAAGTGGTTTTAGATATGTTTTCTGTTCTAGAAGGGTCTTTGGCAGAAAATCAGGTAATCTCTTAAGTCACATCCTATTACCAATCATCTGTTGACTATAGTCAGCATCTACCCAGCTGTAAGATAAGTAAGTCATACCCACATTGTCCTGGATCAATAAGTTGTCCAGAATATACAGGAGTATGTATGGTTAAAATGATTGGAATGGTTGAAAAGGAAGTAAGAAAAGAGCCTTTCCTTATTTTTGTCTTTACAAAGTCAAAGCCATGTTTACCAAAACATATCCTAATGTCTCGTCCATCTAAGGTCCAGGATTTCCTGCTTTCCACTCCCCAACCTCTGAGCTGGGATAGCTTTGCCATATGCAGGTAACACTAGAGATCAGAATGATGAAAATGTCAACCTCTAGGCTACTACCTGACAGAACACTGGGATAAGTGGCCTCCATGCCTGGTGCCTGTGACTTCCTGCTGATGCCGGTTCCTTAGCATAAAACTTTCAGTTCTAACCTGAGCCCTTAGCCATACAAAGGCTATGGGAGACAGTGGTGTGAAGGAAAGAGAGAGAGAAAGAGAGAGAGAGAGAGAGAGAGAGAGAGAGAGAGAGAGAGAGAGGAGTACATACAGACTATTCCAAGTGATGGCTAATGAAAGAGACTGCCAGAGTGAACAGGAAAGATGTCAATCTTACAAGGGGAAGGGGAGTGACTCTCTCTAGGTCCAGTCCCACATTTGGAGATGTCTGGCTTTCCTCTGAGTGCCTCCACTCCTCCTAACCCTCATGCTTAAGCCTCTATTAAAATAATGTCAATGAAATCTCTAACTTGGGAGAGGAAGAAAGAAAGGGGAGGTGGATAAAGGAGAAAAAAAGAAAGAAGAAAAAGCATGTGAATGTATAGAAGATTCAGAAACGCAGGTGAGATTCTCATGACATGAAAGATAAAGTTGATAGAATAGTTTGAAGATCAGAGTAAATATCCAAATGTCACTATCATTAATACAGGGGATGGAAATAAAGTTCCCTCAGGCTGAGGCTGCTCAAAGCATGGGCTGTTTCTCCTATACAGCGCTTTCAGAATCTAGTTCCTGGGACCAACACAGAGGGATAGTTCTGGTCACATGACACAGAGCCTTTTCATCAATCTGAAGCCTGTTATCTCCCTACTCCGCTCTGGGTAGGCATGCTGCTGGCTTTTCTATGTCAGCCACAGCTGTGTTAAGGAGGTCAAGGAAATGTGTAGAAAAGGGCAATTGTCTAGGGAGAGGAGTAGAAATTCCCAGGCAGCATTTATTGTCTTTCCCCCAAATTTCTCTGGGAACTGTCTTACTGTGTCATCATTAGTTTCTACTGGGTCATAAGCAACCCTTCTGCAAGCTGCTAGATCTCTGAGATCTCCCAAGACAGAACCCTAACCTCCTTAGGGGTGTGAGAGGTCACTGAACAGCCTCGTTCATGGCCATGAACTTGGCACAGCCACAAACCAGCACCATTCCAGTACCATGTGATATCAGCAGGGTTACTCACTTGGTTGCCCTCCAGCAGGGCAGCTGGGGACACCTCCCTAGAGTGACTACAACATTCATCACTGAGATGACTCAGCCCAAGTTTCCCTCTGCCTGAAAAGGGAATCTGAGGCCGAGCTTGGGGTAAGAGGTGTCCAAGAGACCCATCTCTGGGCGGGAGAAGCTAGAACTGCTCCTCACTTGGGAAGCACATAGCATGAAACTCAGGTCAGTGTATCAGAAATGGAGCGTGTAACTTGAGTTTATTCCAGAGGTGTGAGTGGCAGATAAGGCTGTGCTTACAGAAGCTCAAGGATGGCTACTCAATCACCCATGAATAATAGCATCTCAGATACCCACCCCTTCCATCTCACTAATATCACCCTTCTGTCTTTGTTAGGTGAGGGCTTGTCCATTCTAGATCCCTAATATGTCACTGGGTAAAGTTCTTCTCTATCACTGTCTCAAAGAAATAATTCAATCAAGGTGGAAATTTGTTTGGCAAAGCCAATGAAGGCATATACTACAAACGGTTTGGCATGGGCTGTCCTGAAAAGTAGGGCAGTAGAGTTGGGGGGATGCTATAACCCAGTCTTAGGATAGGTGCTGTCTGGATTCCTGCCCAAGGATGAGTCCATTCCCTTTGCACAGTTTAATGTGTGCAATCTCTAATGCTACATGCACTGCTCATTCATATTTTTGTCAATTGTAAGTGACAGTCTCATTTCTCTAATAGAATCGTGTACTTCCTTCAGCAGCATCTGCTTCTACTGACAGCTGTAGCACCCAGGGCATCCCCCACTGCGCTAACCACATGGCAGGTGCTTGCTCAATACTTCTTGCATGGTGGCTTCCAATCTTCAGTTCCCAAGGGGGAGAGATTTTCCACACTTTACAGGCCATGTAATCAAGCTTTGAATCTCTTTAGAAAGAGCTTTGAACAGAAGCCTTGGTTTTACCCAACAGCTCGTCCGTGTTCACAAACAACACCCTGTAGTTTAGTTGGTGAATTTTTGGCTGCCAGCCTGTTCATTAACTCGAAGGAGCTGTGCTTGTGACCATTATAATCCTTCCTGGAAGTTTGCAGTGTAATAACCTGGATTGTGCTTAATCACTGTTGAGGTGATATCTCAGATATTGTGACTTATTCATCTCAGTTCTATTCACTTTGAGCAGCATGACTTGAGGCAGACAGAAGATCCGCCACTGTTCATGTGTTTGCAGTGTGTTCTGGGCTGATCTTCTCTCAAAGATCTCCTCTCAACATGTCCTTGGACACATTATTCTGCCTTTCCTAATGCTCCTCAGATGACCCAGGCTCCAGCATGAGCTCTTTTGGCTTTCCAGAGTTTCTGTATCATTCTCAGTGTTAGTTACATTTCGGTTACTGTGCTAAAATACCAGGGATATAGTGATCTAAGGAAGGGTTGCTTTTGGCTTAGGGTTCAAGAAAGCTAACTGTTCAAAATGGTGGGAAAGGCAGGGTAGCAAGACAATGAATGATCACATTTCAACCACACCCAAGGGCAAAGACAGAGGGACAGATAACACACACACACACCACACACACACACACACACAGAGAGAGAGAGAGAGAGAGAGAGAGAGAGAGAGAGAGAGAGAGAGAGAGAGAGAAGTAGCACAATGCTATAAACTTTCAAAGCCCATCTTTAGCGAGGCTGAACCTCCTGAAGGTCCTATGACCTGCCCAAACAGTACTGCCCACTGGGGGGCCAAGCATCCAAGTACATGAGCCTGTGGAGAACATCTCTTGCTCAAGTTATTGTATTTTCCATCAGAGCACTCAGCATGTCACAGCACACTGCCTGTTACCCCTGGAGCTGAATGAGCAACCATATGTAATTAGACTGTGGGAGCGCTGGGAGAGGGATTCATTTCTTCTTGGAATTGAGAAGGGAGTGAGACAGAGTTGGAGGGTTGCGTGGAGAGGAACACATTCAGCCCTGACAGGTAGGAATAATCCAGGTGAGGACTGGCAGAGGCACTAGAAATGAAGAAAGGAGCTTGGGAGAAGCAGTGAGTCCGCAGAGCCTGGTGGACACGCGACAATACTTACTGAAGTGTAGACACTCGATGGTGGTGTGATTTAAACAGAAACAACTCCCTTTACAGAGCATGAACAAAGACATCTTCCCCGGGGCTAAAAAAATGGCCACCATTAAAGTGCTTGTCTGGCAAGCAAGAGGACCTGATTTCAAGGCCCACTACTCACATTAGAAAGCAAAGTCCAAGCTGTGGCAGCACATGTTTATAATCCCAGAGCTCCACGTGGAGGCAGTGACAGGTAGCTAGCTCCTTGGGGCTCACTGACCAGCCAGGCTAGCCTACTGGGTGAGTGCCAATCCAATGAAAGAGACCCTGTCTCAAAATAAAGATAGACAACATCTGAAGAACAACACCAAAGGCTGCGCTAGGGCCTCTGTAAGCAAGAATATGCATATGCACTTGCATAGAAACAACACACACACAACCACACAGACACACACACAAACACACACAGAGAGACACACACACAACCACACAGACACACACACAAACACACACAAACACACACACACACACAGAGACACACACACAACCACACAGACACACACACACACACAAACACACACAGAGAGACCCACACACACACACAAACACACACACACACAGCCACACAGACACACAGACACAAACACACACAGAGACACACACACACACAACCACACAGACACACACACAACCACACAGACAGACACACATACACATTAAAATGAAAAAAAAAAAAAAAAACACAAATTTTCCTTGCATCATGACTCTCAAGGCATGTCTTCTAAGAGTTACCCTGAACTGCGCTGTCCAGCAATTCCAGTGGCCCTATGTGTCTATGCATTTTTAAAGCTAAATTAAATTAAACATTCAGCTTCAAACTTATTTCAAGGGCTTAGGGGCCACATGTGGTCCCTTCTAGGCCCTGTAGGGCAGTATCTAGGGGAGCTGGCTCAATCAAAGATGGGACAGTGAGTTAGAGAGGTGGTGGAATGCCATACGTGTGAACCCCGCTGGGTGTGTCTCTTTACACAGCTTTCTCAATGGGTCGATAGAAGGTTCTTCCATGGTCACACTCCACCTCAGACAGAGTGCTAAGGGTGACAGAAACACAATAGAATGCTGCACCTCTGCTGAGATGATGCACACTGAAATGCAGCCTTGTTGCTCAGGGGCAACCAAGCTCCAGCCAGTCACTTGTCTTTCCTCTGCCACGATTGTCCCCTCTATAAAATGGAAATGACGCATTAAGTTTCACCCACTTCACTATGTTGGGAAAGTAATCTTTTCAAACTCTGGTTGGGTCCAAGGACATAGCTGAGCCAATAAAGTACTTGCTGGCAAACATGAGGTCTGGAGTCTAGATCCCCAGAACCCACAAAAACTTCAGGCAGGTGTGGCACCTGCCCGTAATCCCAGCACAGAAGGCTGGAGATCCCCAGAGCAAGCTGGGTAGCTAAGGCAGTTGAACTGATGAGTTCTTCAGTGAGAAACTTTGCTTTAATATATCAGGTGTTGAGTAATCATGGAAGACATCAAACGTCTACCTCTAACTTTCATACACATATGAATACACAGACATACATATACACATACAAAAGTATCAAGAATAATGTTGGTGCATGTTTTCTTCTTCTGGTCTCTTTTGTATAGAGGCCCTCTTTTAAAACGAAATTATTTTCTGAATTAAAAGTGATGCACTTAGCCACCTTTAAACTCTCAGTCTGGGAGCAGTATGGATTTGAGAGAAATCATACTTACGACATAAAGGTTTGCTCTTTTCCTTGGTTACTGAGATGCAAAGCATAATCCCTAGGCTGAGCAGTGGCAGTACAGTGAGTCACATGGACACTCCCTGCCACCCACCACATGACCAGGAGATATAAGGAAACTCCACAGTAGACTAGGCTGCTAGGCCAGGGTGTAGAGAAGATGAGGTGACTGATTTAAGTGTGTTTTCTGCTTAGATGGGATGAAGCCATCTTAAGCCGGAGACCACCTGCAATTATAACATGACATTTGCTCACAGGGGCTCACAGAGACTGAAGCAGCAATTACAGAGCCTATGATCGTCTGAGCTGGGCCCTCTGGACATTTGTTATGATTGTGTAGCTTCATGTTCTTTTTGGGACTCCTAACAGTGGAGTTGGGGCTGTCTCTGACTCTTTTGTCTGCTCTTGGGACCCTTTGCCTCCTACTGGGTTAGCTCGTGCAGCCTTGATATATGGGTTTATGTCTAGTATCATTATAACTGGTTATGTTGTGTTCAGTTGATATCCCTGGGAGGTCTGCTTTTTTCTGAAAAGAAACAGAGTAGTAGATCTTGGCGAGAAGGGAGGTAGGAAGGTTGGGAGTTAGTGGGAGGAGTGGAGAGAGGGGAAACTTTGGTCAGAATATTAATGTATGAGAGAAGAATAAATTTTAAAAGACACAAATGAAAAAAAAACTTGACATACAGTTGCAAAAGTGAGTATTTGAAGTCATGGAATGACAGCATTAACACAAAATCCCTCAGAAAAGCATTTGTTTAAGAAGGAGATTTGCTAGAGAGTCTACACTTGAGAAGAGGATTAGATTCTTCTGGGACACTTAAAATCATCTTCATGTCTTACCTATGCCATACACCAAGTAAATCGCAATACTAATGCTTTGGGGAGAAACCGCACATTGGTATGCTTCTTTTCCTCATATGTTTAAAAAAATCACACATAATATATTTTGATCATGGCTTCCCACCCACCCAACTGCTCCCAGATCTTTCCCACCTCCCCTTCCGTCCAACATTCCCCATGCTTGCTCTTTCTCTCTCTAGAAGGCAAATATTAGGTATGTTTTTTTAAACTCTCCATGTGATTCCAGTATGCAAAAGACAATTAAGAAATACCATTCTAGAAGGGCAACTTATTATTTTATTATATATGTGCCTGCATATATGTGTACACACACGAGTGTCTGATGCCTGAGAAGGCTAAAGGCTTCAGATCATGGAGCTAGAGAGCTGGTTGATGTGGGTAGTGAGAACTAAACTCAGACCCTCTGCAAGAGCAGTATATACTCTTAAGTACTAGACTAACTGAATTACTGATACTAGATTTAGCTGGAGATCCTGTCTCAATAATAAGGTTGAGAGAGATTGAGGAACACACACCTCATCAACCTATGGCTTCTGCATATGCATAAACACCCTCCTTACACTGTACAGGTACTTTTTCATAGCAATGTGAAAATAACTAACCCAACTGCCATCTCCAGAATCACACACACACACACACACACACATGCATGTACATACACATACAGGCACGTGCACATACATTCATACACATTAATACACACACATACACATGCACATATGCATGCACATAGACATACAGGCACATGCACACATACATGCACATATACCCACTAATACACATTCATACACACACACACACACACACACACACACACACACACACACACAAAAGCATTCAAATACACAAGCTTCTAGGACCATACATCCAGAAAGAGATTCTACTGTTTGTCCTGTCTTTGGAAATTATGCTTCTGAGTATAGGACCCAAGTTTTAGGCCAAATGTCAATCATCAGTGGTAATGTGGTTATGAATAATAAATGAGATGGAACTTCTCCCCTTAGGACATATTTCCTCAGTGATTTTCTGGCAAAATAATTTAATAAACCCCTATACTTTTATTGAACCTCCCCAGATTTATGAATACCTTCGTTTCTTCCATTTTAAGTCTTTATTCTTTGTTTTTCGGTGCATGCATGATGTGTGTGTGTGTGTGTGCGCACACACACACACTCACAATGGCTTCTTTTCTTGAGGCAGAATCTCACTATGTAGCCCAGTATAACCTGAAATTTACTATGCAGCTCAAGCAGGCCTCAAATTTGTGATCTTCCTTCCTCAGCCTTTCAAACCTTTGTTTCATTTGGGTTGTTGTGGGATGGGAGTTTCAGTATTTCCTGACTTTTTTTTTTTTTTTTAATTTAAGAAGCCCGGGTTAATTCAGAAGCTGGGGGACATGGCTCCATTCTCATTTCTGTCCTGTAGAGCCCCTTTAGCCGGACACCACCTCTGGCACTCCTAGTCCATTCCTTCATCCTCTCAAGTCTATGCTCTTGTAAAGCTGTAGAGTCGGAATGACTTCCAGAGCCCCTGCCCTGCCTCTGTCTTCCATGAACTCCAATCACAGCCCAGTCACAGTGCATTGCCTGATAATTTACCTACTTGTCTCTCTTCCTCCTCATGTCACACAGGAGATTGCAAATCTGAGGCCTGCTTGGGCTACTTGGTGAGTTGCAGGCTATACCAGACTATAGAGAGAGATTCTGCCCCAACATGCACACGCACATGCATACGCGCATGCGCACGCACACACACAGTGACCGTCAGCAGTGTACCTGAATCATATTGATCTTTGACTCCCTAGTTGACAGTACTTGGTAGGTTTGTTAAATAAACCTTAATTCATTTTTAAGCCCTGCCTGGCTTGGGCCTATGAAGATAAACAGGAACTCGTGGAACATATAACATCAACACCTGTCCCCTAAATACTCTACAAGCCTTCTCATATTCCCAAGTTCATGATAGGGTCATGAGATTCATTCTGGTTCCTAAGCATGTGTGTGAAGGAGGTCCTGTGTGTTACTTCCTGTCTGATGTGATAAAGGAGAGTGAGATCTCAACTCCATTACCCACCAGTCCCCTCCCTTCACTGTGGCTAATACTCAAGGCCTCTGAGACAACAAGGAAAGCTGTCTGACTTGTATCAGGCTGTGAGGAAGTGCACTTTTGTGTTGTCTTAGCAAAGCCTAGCTGATGCTGACTAACAAGGCCTGTGAGCTTACCACGCTGAAATTTGGGGAGAAAAACAGACCTTGACATAAATAATGTCATTTGATGATGAGATCCTTCCACACCCTAGAAAAGGGAAGGATTTGTGTCATGAGTTTTATAATCTCCAGTTACTTTCTTAAAGAAATAAAGCTACTATTATTTTATTGATAAAGATACCCAAGACACTGAGAAGCAAAACCATTGGTTTTTCTGGGATGACAGATGATATTAGTATGAGGACATAGGCCCAAACTTCATCTAAACCACTGCTGATCATTCTGCCTGGATACAAATTATCTGTCCCCCAACAAACTATATGTCCCTCAACAGTGATATTCTCTAGGGTGTGTACCCCAGGAACCAGACTGACCCACTTAGAAATGAGACAGACTTCATGTCTTTCCGTCTAACTACACTGAAGAATATCTGTGCTGAAGTAACATGGCGGTAAAAAGGTTAAAACTGAATTTTACATTTATTTCTAGGCAGACATCCTGAGCCCCCGGGGAAAGATTGCAGCTGCCCTGTGGCCCAGATAATGCAATGTCAGGGTGAACAAGGACACCACAGAACATTCTGTTCTCTTCCCCTGAGACCAATTAAAATCTGTAGGCATCTCTCTCGTTGACCAGGCTTACTGACTAATTGAAACAGAATTGGTATACGGTCGTCGCTCCTCTCTGAGCTCTGTCTGGAAAGAAGTTTTGTGATCACCACAGTTCAATAGGGCTCAGTGAACAAACCTGCAATGAGTTTTTATGCACTACTGTACACTGAGCAGGACTCCAAGAAGAACATGGCCCATTTGGGGGCAATCTCAGTCTCATTTTATTCAGCTAAGGAGAAGGTAAATGCCAGGCATCTTCAGGGTGCACCATGAATAAAACCTGTCAGTTAGCAGCTTCTGTCCCTACAGAACAGGCTATTGTCTTTTCCCCCAACAGAATCTCTGCCTCCTTGAAAAAAATGTTGATGTTCAAGGACCAAGGACCTACTGAGGCTCCACCCCACAAGATAACTTACATGGAGCTGGCAGTTATTTTTTTTCCTATACATTCAAATAGTCTACTAACTCCGGCACTCAGGAGGCTAAAACAAGAGGATTATGTATTTGAGGCTAACCTTGACTACAGAGTTGGATTAAATTGAAAAATAAAGAGTAAAATTAACCTTGTGGAGTTTCCCAATATTACAGAAACCTGTCACATATTTTCAAAATTTTTATTTTAGATTTACTCATTTTATTTTTACATATATGAGTTTCCTATGTATATGTGTACCACTCGGTGCCTTCTGAGGTTGGAAGAGGCCTATGGACCCCCTAACACAGGAGTTACAAGTGGTTGTGAGCCACCACATGGGTGCTGGGAACTGAACCCACATTATCTGTAAGAGCAACAAGGGTCCTAAGCCACTGAGATACAGTCTCCAGCCCCATCTGCCACATATTTCAGACTGTTTTCTCTGCCTAAATGCTATGACATTGGAGAAAATGCTAGAATATCTGCCTTACCTCTGGGGATTTTTTCCCTGTATTATCTGAAGTCTCACAAGTTAGGCATTGGAAAGGGCCTTATTCACAGCCATGAGGAAGCTTCAGTTGACAAATTCCCCAACAGAAGAAATGGTATGGACATTGGAACAGAGATCTAAGCCTCAGGACTTGTGTCTGGATTTCCAGAAGGCTCCATACCTGTGGTGTGAGTAAGGTAGGGGAAAGCTATTTGGGTTCTGTTGATTCCTCTCACCCCATGGGGGGCAAGGTTATGCACTGAGTAGTTAGGTCTCCCAGGAACCTGTAAAAACTCTGGTTCCCAGTGTGATACCTATTAGCCAAAAGCAGCCTGAGCTGATTAAGCACTGAGAGCCCAGTCTTCAGAACAAGATTCATGTCCTTATAAGAAAAGTCATCAGAGACCACAATCAAGAATAAAGTGTCGTCTGCTTAAAATTTTCAGAGATCTCAAATATTTTCAATAAAATGGCAACTAGGTGAGGGGTGGAAATTTTTCTTACTTGCTTCTTTGTTGCTGTGTAAAAAAAGAAAACCAAACACTGGCCAAAAACAACATGGGAAGAAATGGTTTATTTCATCTTATAGTATATAGAGTTCATCATCGAGGGAAGTCAGACCAGGAAGTCAAGGCAGCAACCTGGAGGCAGGAACTGAAGCAGAGGCATGGGATTGTTTTGAGTTATGATTCTTCGAAGAATCAAACAACTATGTAGTTTTCAGGTTTTATTGCTTATAAACTGCAAGTTAGAAAACAAACTCTATGTACATTATACCTTAAAGCCAAATATATTTGATTTATATTTGAGACCACTCTGGGTTCCTCCAGCTGGAAGTTGGGCCCGGCTGCTCATTAACTAAAAGCCTCTCCCCGGCTCCTCACGGTTCCTCATGGCAGCGTGGCCCCAACACACGAGGAAGTTCTTGGGTTTCCAAAACCGGTTTATTCACATGGCAGACGGTGGATGGATCTGGATGCATACCCCCTAAAACCCAGGATCGACCTGAGTTAAAAAGGGGAGGGGAGAAGGGGGGAGGGGCTGGGGAAGAATGTTTAATGGCTCCACCTCTGGCCTTCAGGTACCTCATTAGTATGTAAATCTCTCTAGGGCCTGTTCGTGCCCTCCACCTGTGTACATAACTGAAGGGTGAAGGTGGAATGAAGATTAGACCTTGTGTTAGGCCCGCTATCTATCTATCTATCTATCTATCTATCTATCTATCTATCTATCTATCTGATAGATATAGATAGATAGATAGATAGATAGATAGATAGATAGATAGATATTATATCAAATCAAAATAATCAGTGTGGAAGAGATTACATACCACACTTAACTCAGTCTTCACTGTCACTGGCAGGAGATTGAAAACCTTTGAGAAACAGTGGATTCCAGCTTCTCCCTGAGCCCCTGTTGTTCTTCCTGCTTCTCTGACAACCTGAGAGGGTAGCACAAGCAAACAAAGAAAGAACATTGTCTAAAGAGCACCAGAATCTTCCAAACTATGTCCAAAACAGCAGTGTTGTTATGACTGGACAGACCTGCAGATGGGCATGAGCCTGGTGCCCCTGGGCAAGGACTCTGAAAACATTGGTGCCAGCTCAAACAGTTTATCAAAATATGTTTTTGTTGAAAAATCAGGCAGCCAATCTTTGGGACTCTCGGGTGGGGAGGGAATTGTTTGGCTGAAGCTCTCCAGTGCTTCTCCTGAAAGGAAGCCCACAGGCAGCCTGATAAACATGATGCAATTAAGGCGTACTTCAGGGTAGAGAGCAGCATAAGAAATGCTCTCCTCTGCCAGGGGTCTGTTGACTCTGAATCTACTGATTTAGATAACTGTCTAGAGGGCACCCTATGCCTGCCACCGTGAAATATTCCATGGGTGATGGCAAGGACTGAAATGGCAGGGAACACACACTTGTCACAAACAACATGCCTTCAAGATCTGGGCCCCTAAGTTACTATAAATTGATAATTCAATAGACACAAGCAAGACAGTGAAAAATAATACAAATAAATATTCAATCTTCAGCTTTCCAAGTTAGGAAAAGAACAAGGTCATCTCCCTACAAAAAAGAAGGCAAATATGTAAATCAGTAAACATAGAAGTTGAATTCATAGAGTTTAGAGAGAAAGAAACAAACAACAGAAAAGATAAGTAAATCTAAAAGTTGTATCTTAGATAGAATGATTTAAAATAACGATTGCTATGTCACCAAAAACAGAGTTAATAAAATGTACATTCATAAAAACAGAATATAAAATGGTGTGTGGGAAATAGTTCTAGAAACAAGAGATTAAAAAGGGTTTCTGAAAACCCCACATGTAATACATCCTAAATGAGTGTGAAACCTTTGAAATTCATTATATGACTTGAGCATAACACTCACTAAAAAAAAAATCTGACAGTACACACATATGTAGTTTGTCATTGTGCTAGATTCAGAATTTCTACATTAGAGATGATACAGCCAGAAAATTAAACAAAGAAAAAATGGGAGAAAGTGTCAATGGTAGGAACATGGAGATGTCTTCAAGGTGGTACCAGCAAAGAAAAGAAAGATGCAGAATGCTACATAAAATAATGATGGAAACATTTCATTTAGAGGAACAAATATTTGTGTTTTCCTGTGTTTGTTAAGAAACTGTCTGGATAGAAGACAAGATGTTAAGAAACAAGAATGAGATAAAGCCAAGTACACTGAAAATATTAGAAGAGAAGTTGGGGAAGACCCTCGAATACCTAAGCACAGGGGAAAAGTTCCTGAACAGAACACCAATGGCTTATGCTCTAAGATCAAGAATCGACAAATGGGACCTCATCAAATTGCAAAGCATCTGTAAGGCAAAGGACACTGTCAACAAGACAAAATGGCAACCAACAGATTGGGAAAAGATCATTACCAATCCTACATCTGATAGGGGGCTAATATCGAATATTTACAAAGAACTCAAGAAATTAGACGCCAAACAACAAAATAACCCCATTAAAAAATGGGGTACAGAGCTAAACAAAGAATTCTCAACTGAGGAAACTCAAATGGCCGAGAAGCACCTTAAGAAATGCTCAACATCCTTAGTCATCAGGGAAATGCAAATCAAAACAACACTGAGATACCACCTCACACCAGTCAGAATGGCTAAGATCAAAAACTCAGGTGATAGTAGATGCTGGCGAGGATGTGAAGAAAGAGGAACACTCCTGCATTGTTGGTGGGGTTGCAAGCTGGTACAACCACTTTGGAAGTCAGTCTGGTGGTTCCTCAGAAAATTGGACATAGCACTACCTGAGGACCCAGCTATACCACTTCTGGGTATATACCCAGAAAATGCCTCAACAAATAACAAAGACATATGCTCCACTATGTTCATAGCAGCCCTATTTATAATAGCCAGAAGCTGGAAAGAACCCAGATGCCCTTCAACAGAGGAATGGATACAAAAAATGTGGTACATTTACACAATGGAATATTACTCAGCTATTAAAAATAATGAATTCGAGAAATTCTTAGGTAAATGGATGGATCTAGAAAATATCATCCTGAGTGAGGTAACCCAATCACAAAAGAACACACATGGTATTTACTCACTGATAAGCGGAGATTAGCCCAAAAGTTTGAAACAACAAAGATTCAACTACCAGAAGACACGAAGCTCATGAAGAAGAAAGAACAAGTGAGGATGCCTAGGTCTTTCTTAGAAGGAGTAACTAAATAACCAAGGGAGCAAATATGGAGACACAGTGTGGGTCAGAATCATAAGGGGGGGGGTTGTAGGGAGACCATTGTGTCTGGGTATTCATTCCATAGGCAGTCACCAAAAATAGACGCTGATAGGGATGTCAGGATGGGAAAGCTGACAGCAGCCTGATAAGCTGTCTCCTTAGAGGTCTCTCAGAGTCGGACATACCCAGAGACAGATACCCACAGCCATCCATTAATCTGATCAAAGTTCCCAATGGAGGAGTTAGAGAGTAAATTGAGGGAACCGTGAACCATACGGGCTGGTGGCCCTGTGAGGAGAGCAAGAATACCAACCAGCCAGAGCTCCCCAGGGTCTAAACCACCAGCCCAGGTGCACATAGGGAGAGACACATGACTCCAGCTGTATATGTAGGGGAGGATGGCCCTGTTGGGCATAGGTGGGAGACAAGATCATTGGTACCCTGAAGGCTGAGCACTGAGGGGGGGGAATCTGAGGGTGGGGAGGGAGGCTGGGGGTAGGTGGGTAACACCTTCATAGAGGCAGGAGGAGGGGGGATGGGATAAGGGGTTCCTGGGTGGTGGGGGAAATATGGTAAGGGGATAAAATCTGAAATGTAAATATTATATCCAATAAAAGAGGGGAAAAATAGAAAAGCGGTTAGAACCAACATTCTTAATAAAATGTCAGCCCTCTTTAAAAAAAAAAACTATCTTGATACTAAAATTTGTTTTGAGAATTGTATATTGCAGAATGATCAGCCTTGGTGTATCTACTCAACAAGCAAGCTGGGCAGACCTGCTCAAACCTCTGAGGTCCGTGAATTCCATCTGGAGGCAGCGAAGACACAGCATCAGAGGATTGTCAACTTGCTCTCCCCCCCCCACTCCTCTTCTAATATCTCAACGCCCATAATCAGCTTGAAGAAGCTAATGATGAGTCAGCGCCCCTATTCCCTGGGCATGGGGACTAAGGTGGTAAATGTTGGGCTGTCTCCCTAGGGAAAAGTAGTGGTTTTGTCGGAATAGAGAGGATTAGCTAGGGTTTATTGCATAGCCATAACCTATTAGTAGAAATCTGTATAATTAATATCAAGATGAAGATATAAATTCTTAAATGGCACCAATTTACTTTGTTTACAAATTTTAAGGTTTTCATTGGCATGAGCTTCTTAGTGATATAAGAGTGAGATGAATATTGTTACTCTCATAGGCATTGTACCAGTATAACACACTTAGGAATACAAAGCTTAGACCCAGTCCTTCTTTAACTTTTTTAACTGATTTGAGATGGTCAGCCTGTGAGTTAAGGGACTATAGCAAATTCATGACTTGGAGTTTATTATAAGGGTGTTCTCTATGTTTTATTTAGAAATAGCTGAGTGGAGTTAACAGGCAACAGTCCAGATTACCTTACATGGATAGCTGGTTTTCAAAACATCAGAAATCCTTAGAATTGACATGACAAACATTTCAGTATTAATGTTCATTTTCATTAGAGACCTGTCTGCTCCGGACAGCTTCCTATGTTAAATTCTAAGAAGAAATTGAGCATCCTTGGAGTTACTCCAGTTGTGGTGAGACAGCCACTAGGCAAGAATTGCCACTTTCCTTCTACAGACAAATTACTGTCCAGAAAAGGACACACTTGCAGAATAGTCGACTGATTATATCTGCCTAGACAGAGTAATCAGCCCTTAATAATTCTGCAGCACTAAGGTCTGTCAGATGATCCTGGGCCAGAAGGCAGAAGAACAGATGCTCCAACGTTTTGAAGTAGAGCGAGTGTCCAGGTGTTCAGAGGTCTCTATAAATTGGCTAAGTTTTAGAAGCTATGCTTTGTGCTTCCCACAATTATAGTCAACTCAGTCATTCTGGATTTCTGATGGGGTTGAAAACTTATAGCTATTTACTTTGAGAGAAAAGATCTGAGTGTATGGTCATCAGCTGACATTCATCCTAAAGCCAAGGAAAAAGCCAGGTTCAGAACTAAGTGTTTTAGTTAGGATAGATGACAGAGGTGCTGGTTAGTCAACAAAAGGATGGACTGGGTATTAGGACTATCTTGTACCTCACTGGTACAAATAGGCATAATTATGCTCTAATTGTATTTTGAGAGAAAAGTTTCCTTTTAACAGGAAGGGTGATGTGTAGGAGGAGCTAAGGTGGGAGGAGTACTGAGAGGAAGAAAAGGAGTAAGAAGAGGAGAAGAAGAAGGAGAGGAGAAGCTAGGTGATGAAAGAGAGATAGAGGGGGGAGACAGGGTAGCAGATGTTCATGTATCTCCACCAGTCAAAGATAGTTGATATATCTAGGTTGGGTAGTGGGTTACACCTCTGATTGAACAATACCAAACTTATAAAGCCTATGATTAACATTTCTTAAAAAAATGTATAAATGCAAAATGAAAAGGGGGCATGGGATAGGGGTTTTCTAAGGGGGGGGAATGGGGAAACAGGATGGTATCTGAAGTGTAAATGAAAGATCTAATAAAAAAAAAAAAAGAAACAAGAATGAGGAGTGTTTGCAAGATGGATGTCTTGGCAGTTTAGGTTTTGATTCATATGAGTTCATTACAGCTCCAAATATCATAATCAATGTTTTAATAGAGTTAAGTAGGTTAATGAAATATAATAAATGTTTAATTTATGAAACAAAAAATCTACTTGGAAGAAAAGATTAAGAATATAATAAAATGCCAAATGTTTAATGTGTGTTATATTAGAGTCATTTTACTTATGTGTTATAGGAACTGAAGCAGAGAAATGGGGAAACTGAGGCAGAGACTATTTCCATGTCCAAAGTCACAGTGAGGCTATCTCCAAATGCCTATAATTCTAGTGATGCCACTTCTGATATTCTATGATAGCACACACGCACAGAGAGAGAAAGAGAGAGAGAGAGAGAGAGAGAGAGAGAGAGAGAGAGAGAGAGAGAGAGAGAGGGAGAGGGAGAGGGAGAGGGAGAGGGAGAGAGAGAGAGAGAGATGATAAAGACAAACTTCTGAACTTCAGGTCCCTACTTCATCTACTAGTTGTGTAAGTTTGAAAAAGTCCTTCTGCATGTACTAACCTAAATCCCTTGAGTGTTATATGGTTCTGCTTGAGTGTTATATGCCTGTCTCTAAAACTTTCCAAAGAGGTCATATGTGCTTGTTGTAATAGGAAACCAATAGGAAAATCAGGATTTAAGTATGTGACACATTATAAGAGATTCTGAAGATGCCAGAATACACACTGGGAAACAAGAGTCAGGAGAAGAGTGGAGAAGCCTACTGATTTTTTCCCTAAGTCTTAGGAAGAAGTTATTCTGAGAAGAGTTCAGGAATCTGGTTGTAATAGATTAATATGTGTCTAAGGAAGAAAATTATGTACACAGGCAAGAAAAGAAATGGTAACTCTTAAAGAAAATATCAATAACTGCATTCAAGTTAAACATTACAAATAAGGAGAAGGAGACTTTCCAGCCACAGCTCACCATCTGGAAGGAGAAGCCTGCCCAGCTGTCTGAGAAGGCAGTTTCTGGGAACAGATTTGTGGCTGTCTCTAAACTAATCATCTAGGATATTAAATGGATTTTTGTTAGGTGGGAACTCTGCCATTCTATGAATGACTGGTGCCCCCGTACAGGAGATAGCTCTCTTCACCAGCACAGGAGTTCTCAAGAGGAGACACATATTCTGAGCCTGGCTCTGATGAGGGCATCCTTGGCTACTTACTGGCAGATAGATTCCACCAGCTTGGGATCCACCAGGCTATAGTTACGTTTCTCCCTTTGTCTTTGGTTACTATATTAATCACTGAGAAAAAAACTGGAAAAAAAATAAATGATTTTCTTTGCCTTAAATTCCTCCTTTGAGCTCTAAATTTTGGCTATTTTCCTCTAACATTTACTGATTTAAAAACCTGACCAGGATGACCAAAATATCCGAGCCAACTTCCCTGTCCTAGCCCAAAGTCATTCTTAGGTCTGAAGTCTACTTCTGTGTTCTAGCCTAAGATTTAGATTCCTGCCTGAAATTATTTCTTTGTTCTAGCCTAATGTCAGGGAGTGTTCATGGAATTTTGTTTAGTGCCTTGCTTGTTCTTTGACTATTTGTGTTTATTGTCTTGCTTGTTCCTTAACTATTTGCATCTATTGTATTGCTAGTTCCTCAACCTAGAACTGACCTTAATGCATGCATGTAATTAAAATGGTATAAAAGCAAAAAGGAGGAGTTGGGATGGGATAGGGGGTTTCTAGGGAGGGGAAATGGGGAAAGGAGATGGCATATGAAATGTAAATAAATACAAAATCCAATTTAAAAAATAAAACCTGACCTGAAGCCATATTAGACCAACTCTGTATCACATAAGGCAACCAAATGGCAGAAAAGATCAGGACATGACTCCAGGACCTGCTCCTCAGAGACACAAAGTTCTCCATGCAATAACACCAATATGCACACACACACACACACACACACGAATGCATACATACACATACACAAATATGCACTTACACTTTACATACATGTACAGACACATATACAAATTCACATACATACATGCACACACATAAAAACTTACACCCTCATGTCTCACAAACCACATCATATCTCACACACATACAAACAAACCACACCATATCGCACACTCACAGACACTTTGATTTGGTTTGGAATAGGCAATTCTGGGGACACAGAAATTAAATGAAGAGTCATAGATTCCCAGGTCTCCACCAGGCTTCTGGGGAGACAAGCAGGTACATTGTTAACATCTAAAGTAGTGGTTCTCAACCTTCCTAAGGCTGTGACCCTGTAATATAGTTTCTCATGTTGTGGTGAACCTCCAACCATAAAATTGTTTTCGTAGCTCCTTCAAAACTGTAATTTTGTTACTATTATGAATTGTAATGTAAATATTCGATATGCAGGATATCCGATATGCCATTCCTGAGGGAGTCTTAACCTACAGGTTGAGAAACACTGATCTAGATGGCTATGTAACTACTTGAGTCTCCCTCCCAGCCCTGCATATAAGCATTAGTTTAGATACTCTCTCTCTAAGGACTGCCAAGGTACTCAAAGGGCAGTGCCATGGGGCACTGTGTTACTGTAGCAAATAACCTGGCAGTGTAACGCTTGACAGGCTAGGAAGTTTTAGTCTTGGCCTTCAGTCAAAACAGAAGGAAACTGGAAATCAGCAATCACCCTGATGTCTCCCTCCCTCCCACTCAGGATACTATCCATGTCAATCAAGTAAAATCAGTTTCCAAAGAAGCTATGTGTGTGCTGCTGCTCTAAAGCTGGCACAGGAATCAAAGAGCAGGCTGCAGTAAGCTGTCCTGAACCCGCCGAATCACTGGTGCTGGAGTTTCAAGAACAGTTCATCTTTGGAGCACCAAGTAATTACACAAGGCTTCCTGTGTAATGGTTGAGGGAGATAAACAAAACAAAGAGCTGGGATCTCCTGGGAAAAGGAGAGTGTCATGAGAAGAACAGCTTCCTGAAGTGCATGTGTTTGACGGATCATGGGGAGGAATCATTTTGCTCTGGCAAATTGCATTTGTATCTAAACATTTCATTTCCAAATGTGTTACAAGCCCAGCATCACTGGGGAAGGCAGAACATCTTGAGAGTGTAACTGTACACTGCATGGATTTCTTGTATTAAAATCTCATTTCACTGAGATAGCTCCTTTGAGAGAGATGTACAAAACACCTCTAAGTGGCCAGTGAACCAAGACATAATGATACCTCACATATTAAATATTTCTGCTTATGTACTGGTTATACACTTTGCTGTATCTTGTGTGCCCAGAGAAAAAAATGTCAGTAGCTCTGGAGGGTAGGAGAGTCAGATTGTGTCATCTATCTGTCTGTCTGTCTATCTATCTATCTATCTATCTATCTATCTATCTATCTATCTATCTCTTTCTGTCTCTCTTTGTTTCTGTGTGTCTGTCTCTCTGTCTGTGTGTCTGTTTCTCTCTCCCTCTTTCCCTACCTCCTTCCCCCTTCCCTTTCTCCTTCCTCTATCTCCCTTCCCCTCATCTCCATATCCTTCTCTCCTGCGTTCTTTATCTGCTTTTCAAATCAAATATGGACTCAAAATTTCCCTGGACACATCTCCTCTCTTTAGTAATGGCACTAGAAAAAATGCTGGCTCAGGCTTTTCATCAACAGAGCCTTGAGTGATCAAAAAGTTATGACTATGACATCCTCCACCATGAAGCCCCCTCTGTCACAGCCTTTGTTTCAGACCAGCCTCAGTGTGGGGGTTTTAAGTCATGGGATGACTCCTTTAAGATCTACATACCTTTAATACAAAATGGCTTCAGCCCCCAATTGGGTAATGTTAGGACTCTCCTTTTCAATTTTGATATACAATATAGTATTATAGTAATAAGAAAATGGCTTCCCTATTATAGTTGAATAAATACACATAGTTTACTTTGCCTCCAAGCACATCCACCTTTGAAGTAAACTATGTGTATTTCTTAAACTATAATAGGGCAGCCATTTTCTTATTACTATAATACTATATTATATATTACTATATATAATATAGTTTACTTCAAAGGTGGATGTGTGTGGAAGCAAAGGCATGTTTAACCAGACAATTTTATCTGACAATGGTGAGATTTAGTGTCAGCCAAAGCATTGATCTTGAATGGTTGCAGCTTGTGCTGCTCAGCTTTCCATTATTATAATAGATTTTTTTATATATAAAGAGAAAGGTTCACATTGGCTCAGAAATTGGTATGGTCCAGTTCATTATAAACTGGTCGCATGACATTTTAGGCTTGTAATAAAGCAACATATCATGATGAGTATACTAGTTACTCTTCCAGTTGTGACAAAATGCCTAATGGGAGCAACTAAAGGATGGATGGGTCACTTTGGGTCATAGTTTGAAGGTAAGAACCATCAGGGTTGCTTAACACAAGACAGCTGGTAACACTGTAGTCCCGCTGCAAAGAGAGATAGGTGCTCAACTCACTTTGTCTTAGTTTTTATTTAGGTCATAAAATAGTACCAACCCCACACTCACATGGCCTCCCACTCCCAACTGCACAGGGGTGAGCCCTGCTTCTTTTATTGTTCAGTGTCCACTCGTAATTCATAGTTCACAGTCACACTAAGAAATATACTTAAACATATTTGTTACCTGAGAGAATTGAAAGCAGAGACTCAAACAAACATGTCTACATCCATAGACTTGTTTACAATGGTGATGAGGCGAGATGACTCAAGCATCTTAGTTTTAAAAATGCTGTTCATTTGATATGTGTCTTCTGCACTAGAGGATCACAGTTCTGAGGATAGGGACTGTTTTTGCCTGTTCACTGCTATAGTTCTGGACTCAAATACAGTAACCAGTTCATATTGATACATATTTCTCACAAACAAGATGAATGAATGGATGAATGCATGGGTGGATGAATGAATGGATGAATAAATGAATGAGTGAATGAATGAATGCATGGTAGATAAATGGATAGGTGGGTGTGTGGATGGATGGATGGATGAATGAATGTATTGATAGATGGATGGACAGATGAATAAATGGTAGTATCATATTATCTCATCTTTACAGTGCGCCAGATCTGCCACTGTGACCCCCAAATCCCAGGCAGGAAGAAATCCACATAGTAGTCATAATCTTCACCATTCATTAACCAATTTACTCAAATTCTTACATTTACTTAGAATAAATGACAACAAACATATACTCCCACACCTTTATAAGTAATCCCCCAAGAAGTCCAATCCACTGGACCCTGAAAGACAAGTTATCAGACTACAATAGCACACCATCAGAACATTTGCCAAGTCCTTGTGCATTCTGTCTGAGATTGCAAATACCTATTCCATGGTGGGGGTCAGAGGGAAAGGAGGTGCAGAGGAGCTCTGTTGGGTTCTCCACCCAGTAAAATACAATGTGGAGCCTGAACTACATCCTGTTCACAGGCTTTTATGATAAACCCCAGCTTTTTTTAAGTTCCCACTTGAGTCAACGGACCTTCTGCTATCAGAACGCTGTCATCTGCGGCTCCAGGTATTTTGGGTGTACACAGAATTTAAAAATATTTATGCTTCTTGTTTCCTAATCTTGCGAAAAGCGAGACATAAGAAAGGATACCAAGCACTTTGAGTGCACACCCCACATATCCATTGTCTACCCGACTAAGAAGAAGGGTGTTTACTTTCTTAGTCTGTTTTTACTTGGCTTAATGACTTCCTGAACTTTGGCCTAAAAGCTAAAAGAAATTGGTAACACAAAGGCACATTCTAACTGAACCTTCTAGAACAAAGTGATACAATTTACCAAGGAGACACACTGGTGTTTAATATAGATTAGATTTAATATAGATTTGATACAGGTGTATCAAATAGATTTCAGGCTAAAGTGAATGCTTGTATAGTTTTTTTCTGTTGTAGCTGTGAAAATGTTGAGGGTGGCTTTTGGGCCAGAAATTTCTTAGTTAGACCCAGTACACTGTGGACTTCCACCTTCCAGCTGCCACACATCCTCCTTTTAAAAAATAGCCATCCAGGTCGTATAAAACACATCAACTGCACATCAGTCTCTTTATTAAACATACTGGCTTAATATCTGCCTCTGATGCTTAGAATAGCTCTTCTGGGTTTTTATAACAGGGCATTCAGCAGAAAACAGGAAATTATCGAACTCCTGCCAGAGCTGGGGGTGAATTCTCAAAAACTTATAACTTAAAACCTTTAAAGCTGGATGTTTTTCTGTTTCGTCCCTTTCCCCCAAAACAAAGATCACTTATTGTCTTGTTGAATAAAGCCAGAGGATACATGTCTGTTTCCAACTCCCACGATCCAGTCCACACTCCTGGTTACCTTGGAATGACACTAGAAACCTATACCCAAACAAATCCTGTTCAAGCTACCATCATCACACAGCACACCTAAAGACAAGAACTTGTAAAATTTCTATTATGCAAATAATGCCATCCTATGATATAACACACACACACACTAAAATGAGGTTACTCAGTCAGCAAGTGCTTTTGCTGTACATGTGTATGGATCTGAGCCAGGGTCTCTAGTACACATGTACAAAGCTGAGCACGGTGCTACACACTTTTAATCCCAGGCTGAGACGGCAGAGACGAGCAGATCCCTGGGGCTTACTGACCAGCCTGACTACATGAATCAGCAAACCCCAAGCCACTGAAAGATTTTATCACAAAAAAAGCAAGGTGGAAAGCATTTGAGGTATGAACTTGAAGTGAACTTTTTTATACATGCACACACATGTGCATCCAAACACACACACACACACACACACACACAGAGGCACACACATACACAGAGGCACACACACACACACACACACGCCCAAATAGAACCTCAAACTAAGTATCTCATTGTTTTTAAAAAGATAGTGTTAACCTGTCCTGTAGCCTACTGCTCCCTCTTGTAGCCTCTGTCCAACATGGTTTGCACAGAGAATAATAACTAGGATCTGCATACAAACTGAATTGGGCTGCAAGCCAGGCATCTTGAGGTCTACAAGATCCATTCAGAGTGACTGAGACACAGAGGTTAAGCACTGGAGCCAGCTGGGTTTCTTCACTGCTCACCTCTTAGTAAGTACTTGACTATGAGTGAGTTATTTAATCATTTTTTTTCTGTCTGTTTTCTCATCTGTAGACTGCAGTGATAATTTACCTACCTAAGAGAATTTTGACAGGAACAAAACATAGTGCATGTGACATGCTCAGTGTATGACCTGGCACCCAACAGACAAATCAGTATTTCTGTCTCCCCACAATTGTCATCCAGCACTTTCAATTATATCTCTCTGTGCTCTTCTCCCTGACAGATACCACTGGGAATTAAAATGGTTGTCAGTTGATTTAGTTTTACCTGCTCCATATTAGGGCTCAGACAGAAATGAACTATAAACATATATGGTTTTGATCTTAGTGTTCCCCCAAAGGCCATTGCACTAAAGGTTTGATTTCCTAGTTTATAAGACATTTAAAAGGGGAAAAAAGGAGGTCATTAGAGGTTGTGGGCTCTTAAAGAAGATACTGGGAGATCCGTTCTCTCTCTCTCTCTCTCTCTCTCTCTCTCTCTCTCTCTCTCTCTCTCTTTCCTTCTTCCTGGCCACCTTGAGGTAAGCAGCCTCCTCCATTAGTGTTTCTCTGCCTCACCACAGGACCAAAATCATAAAGACTTGAACTAAAATTTCAAAACCGTGGGCTAAAATAAATCTTTCATCCTCTTCAAATTATTTTCCACGGTATTATAGAGTGGTGACGGAAAGCTGACTAAGGTAGCAAATCACAAAGGTGGAAGCTTGTGTTATGGATGTTGCAAAGTGAGAAGGGCACTCACTCACTTGTTTGTTCTGGACAGAAAATAAATAAATAAATAAATAAATAAATAAATAAATAAATAAATGTTGGGGTCCACACTAGCCCCACCTTGGGGCGGCCCAAAAATGTCGCGGCTGGAGCAAAATGTTGAGGCCCGGGCCGACCCACGTTTGGGCGGCCACTGTATCCCGGCCCAAGCTGCTGCTCCAGTCCGCGGGTCGGGGTTCAGCAAGAGCGAGGGTGAGGACGGAGTCGAAGAATGCAGACCAGACAGAGTGTAATTCAATCCAGTTTATTCTTCAGTCTAAGTCCTAAGTCTTGAGTTCCTAGTGCCTAGTCCCTAGCTCCTAGTCCCTCCAAGTTCCAAGTTACTTCTTCCAAGTTCTCTTCCAAGTGCCTGCTACCTGTCTTCTCTCTGCTGTGTCTGGTTCTCTCTTCTCTGTCTCCCTAATGTCTGATTCTCTACTGTCTGCCTCTGCCTTTTATATGTCTTACTTCTAAGCCACGCCTCTAAGTTACACCTTTAATCATGCCCTTATGTCTTGTCTCTAAATCTGATCTTTACATTTCTAAGTCATACTCTTAAGTCACACACCTTTAATCTCACGCACCTTTAATCTCAAGGTATCTAAACCAAGATTATCGGAGTGTGCTCAGCTGTTGTAGGCTATTGTAATCCAAGTCTCATGTCAGGGTATATGGCTCAAGATGGCTGCAAAGCTGATAGCTGCTTTCTGCTAAAAGTCGGCCCCCAACAAATAAATAAACAAATAAACAAACAAACAAATGCACCTGAAACATTCCAGCAATAAGTGAATGGAGAAAACTCCTCGTTCTGTAACTGTTGCCCTTTCCATAGTGAGGAGCAGGATGTTGAGCTTGTGGCTTCTCCTCCATGGAAATAGCCAGACATGTGTGTGTGATCCCAAACTCACACATCTAGGTTGTTCAAACAGTCTTCCTTTTCAATGAATAAGACACACTGGACTCTTCATTTCTTCCTGATACAGCTTCATTTTACCTCAATTTATTTGCAGTTTCAGTGTAGGGTTACAGAAAGAACACACAGGGACCTGTGAAAGCTAACTTCTTTATTACTTCACTACTGAGCAATTGAAAGGCAAATCTGTTGGTCAGATTCACCAAATCAAAGGTGACTCTAACATCTTCATTGCTATTTTGAATGGTGGAGAAACTCCATGTAGCCTAAAGAGAAGGCAAATTAAAAATAAATGTGACAAGAAGTTCTTTTTCATCTTGGACTCTATCTTCATTCATTTTTCTGTTACTATGATTTTTTTTTATTAAAACTGACAAAAGGAAATTAGGGGGAAAGGTTTTTTTTTTTTGTTTTTTTTTTCTTAAAATTCCACATTACAACCATCATTGCAGAAAAATCACAGTGGGAAGAATTTGAAGCAGCTGATTACACTACGTTCATAGTCAGAAGGCAGCAATGAATTCATGCATGCAGGCTTGTGCTCTGCCCCCTTTCTTCACTAACATAGCTCAGAATGCCATTGCCTAAGGAATGGCATCGCTCACAGTGGGCAAATCTTCCTACCTCAATTGCCATAATCAAGATAATTCCCCATCATGATGCTCACATGATTTAGATACTTCTTCATGGATATTCCCTTCCCAGATTGGCTTATGCGTGTTTGGATGGGGATTATCTTGATTGTGTCAAGCTGACAATTAAAACTAATTATAATACTTTTTCTGAAAAAAAAAAAAAAGAAGAATGGGAAGTAAAACTAAGAATGCCCAAGTCAGTTAGTGACTTTCCCATGGCAGACCCCACCTCAGTGATGTGGCAGATGAAGAAGGACTATGACACCAAATGGTCCAGGGGTAGCCTCAGCTGCAGGGAGCATGAGACACATCCCTTCCAGTCTTTCCTATTGATATTTGCCTCCCATAAACCACTGCTCGTGTGATGCATGGCAAGAAAGGAAAAAAAAATATTTCCAAGGAGGGGATTTAGTGCCGTGAAAGTATCTCCTTCCCCTGGGTTCAACAGACTGTGACATGGGTTTAAGGAGCTATTGGGATACTAGCCAATCCAATTCTATTATTTTGGGAATGAAGCATGGATTTCGATAGATACATTTGAAAAACCTGATACTGAAGAAGTGCATGTGACCCTCAACTGCAAGAACCTGGAACGGCTGCTCTCCACGACAGCGCTCACTTCCTTGAGAGCTTTGCTATCACATTAGGCTCTTACAAAGACTACACATGATTTTTTTCTTCTGAGAGCACACTGTCTTTGCTATTCCAGGGTAGAGCATGTGGAAAAGACAGCCTCGTTCATTGCATATGAAGTAATCTCCATCCATTTTCACGGGCATCCCTTACATAATTGAGCCTAGCTGTTGGACTCTGTCATTCTCACCTCTATTTAACACAGCAGATATTCATCTTGCCACTGACCACCCCGCCCCCAGCCCGAGGAAGTGGAAGCCTGGTGAGATGTCAAGAGTGTTTTTCCTGTGGCTTTCTTCCCAGCATGATAACACCAGGAACACAGTTCGATAAACAATTGTCAAATTGTATCTGTGGAAGAGTTTTCATGAGATTCTTGGAGACAGAAGTATATACCACCATCAACATCAGGATGGTCTACTCTGTGTATTTCACAGATAAGTAAATTGAACATCAAGAATGTCATGGTTTAAACCAAGTCTTGCCATCCTAAAAGAATATGGTGGGGCTCTCTAGTCCAGCATCTAACCTGCCACTGGCAAGTTTAGACAGTTTTTGCTAAAGCCATCTGATGTGTGGCAGGCTGGTAGGATGAATGAGGATGGAATAATTCCAGCATTCACAAGGCAGGTGCTCAATGTGAAGGGGTTTAAAGATCCCAGGGTTACTAAGCAAACAAAGAGTACAGGCCACTGTGCCCTACCCACAGGATGAACACCTTGGGGTGGCAATGACAGAGAGCAGATGGCTGCCACAGAAGGCAGCATCTGTCTGCAAGGACATAAAATGTGCTCCCCTGGTGATCAGGGTTACGTAATGAGAGTGCCAAAATACTGTGGTAAGGAACCATGGGTAGAAAAAGGGTACAGTGTGCACACAGAATTCTTTCCCCACACTAGAGGGTAGAGCCTATAAAGATGGGTCATTTTCCTGTCTTATTTAATGACTCCCTGTTGACCACATGAAGAAATCAAAGATTATTAAGTATATCCCATAAGACAGGCTTAGTGTCAAGTGCACAAGACAGTTCTGGTCCCAGTAGGAAGCAAAGGGAGAGAAATAGTCCCATTCCACCATATAATATGCTTTCAGTTAGGAGAGAACATTGACAGAAGAAAAGGCTCAGAGGTACATCAGAATGATTCATTTGAGTATCAGAGAAGGTATACAACTGAATCATAGACAGGAATAAGGAGAAGAGGAAACAGCACATGCTAAAGCTCAGAAGCAGTGAGGGATGGGAGGACCATCAAGAAGATTCCAATCATTTGGAAGTGGTCCCACCTTTTCTATTAGGTACACATAAGTTTCAATCCTAACATGTCCTCCTTGCTATTGAGTTTCTTTGAACAAGTTGCTCAAATATTCCGATATTTGGTTTTATAAATTTACTGGGTAGGCAAATTCTTCTATCATTTCATTACTGAGGACTGAACCCAGAGCCTTAAGCCTGCTAGACAAGTACTCTACCACTAAACTGAACACACAGTCCTTTCTCACTAAGTTGCCAGGCTGGCCTTGGATAAGTGATATGCCTGCCTCAGATTTCCCATAGATGGGACTACAGGTGTGGACCATCATGCCTGGCTCATTTTAGGTCTGTGCAAGGATCATATGAAACTATGTTTTTAGTAGCTTTTCAAGTGTGTCCAATCTGCAGCCCAACACAACACACAATCATAAATTAAAAGGAAAATTATGTGTATATGTGTGTAAATGATGTGCATGTGACTTCAGGTGTCTCTGGAGGTCAATGGGGCCAGATCTCCTTGGTGCTGGAGATACAGGCTTGTGAGCATTCTGACATAGGTGCTGGGAATCAAACTCAGGTCTCATGGCAGAGTAGGGACTGTTCTTAACTTCTGAGCCATGTCACCAGCCCACAAAATATATAAATTTAATTAGAAAACTATAAGCTTTGTTTGATAATGTCATTGCATAGTTCTCAGTTGTGAATGTTATAGATGGCCACAGAGTGTTGCAGTGATGGAAGATTGGACATACCTTCAAGCATCTGACCCTTGGTTAAGTTCAGGGACTGCCAGCCACTATAACAGTCAGGTATAAGAGGTGGCAGTAACAGAGATGCAGAAGCCGACACTTCTTTGACTTGAGAACACCATAAGAATGTGGCACTCTGGCCAGAAGAGATAAAGAACTGTAGGATGTCAAAGGAGAGTGATGAATCTAGAACTGTCTTTCTATGGGTCACTCTCTGAGTGACATAAAGAAGGGTTGGGGACAGATAATGACAGCACCCTCGATGATATTATTCAGTAACCATACACAGTGACCCAGGCAGAAGGAAAGATCTAGTCTAAAGAGGAAGCAAAGGAGGCAGAGAAGAGAGATTCACACAGAACACTGGATAGGACTTCATTGCTTGTGACTGCTATGGAACACAAAGTTCAGAACAACCCTGCAGGATACAACATGAAAAGAGATTTCTTCTTTGGGTCCTGCTTTAGACTGTGGAGAGTACACAGAGTTGATGTTTGCAACTTCAAAAGTGTTGGGTTCTACTGTACTCCAGAGAACCAACGAGACTCTGAGGTTAAATGACAGATTTCAAGCTAGCATTAGGATATCAGCCGCACCCTTGAAAATAATAGAATGGCTAGTGTTTGTTTTAGGCATTTTTTTTTTTTTACCCCAGAACTCAAGAATAAATCATCACCAAACAATTTCATCTTGGTTTGTGATTTGAGGACAATAAAGACAGTTTCTGAGCTTTGACTAACTCTGGTCTCATTACCATCAGATGACTTCATACCAGTTATTTAGAGAATGTGGCTCTTTTGTAACTAAACATATCACATGCTCAACTTGTTCATTTCTGAACTAAGTCATTCTATATCATTCTGAGGCTCATTTATCATCAGCATGCCTACACACACAAAGTGCCCTCCAAATTAAAAGTTATGATAACGATATCTGGGCATCCAACTAATTACTTATGCTTTCATTTCACATTCTCAAAGCAAAGGTCTCACAAAAAATATAGTTTCATTTTGGATATTTTCTTAAATGCCAAGGAAATGTCAAAGCACTCAGCAAGTAATTGACTAAATTGTCTAAAGACTTGACAACAAACTTGAATAGAATGAAGATAGAAAGTAGCCAGCATAGATATAGATGAAGTAAGACGGCTTCTACTTTATAAAATGTACCCCTGACAGCTTTCAGAATAAAAGACTGGGACTTCAATTCTACAATACCAACATATAACAAAAAGATGGGAAAAGGAAAAAATAATTTCCAGAAGAAAAAATGCAGTTGTTTAAATTGTACTTCTGTTCCTGTAATAAAATAACTTGACCAAGAGCAGCTTAAGGAAGAAAGGGTTTATTCAGCTTACAGTTTCAGGCTGAAGTTCATCCTTGAGGGAAAATCAAGGCAAGCACTCAGCTAGGCACATCACACCCAAGGGCAAAGAAAAATATACACCCATGAGGCCTGCTTGCTGCTCACCTAGATTGCTTTGTTCAGAAGCTCCTGCCTAGGAAGTAGTGTTGCCACAATTGGCTGGGTCAATTAACAATCAAGACCATCCTTCATTCTAGGTTGGGGCCAGTAAATATCTAAAATCACCCAGCACAATAGTGTTTTTGTGTATATAGCTGAAATATTTTTTTAAAAAATGAGATGTCAACCAGGTAGATGGCACAAATTTAGTCTTTTAACACATGCCTGTTGAGTATGTACAATGTGACGAGACTGTCCAAGTACCAGGAATTTAGCAGTAAGACAAAGTTGTTTCCCTCATGGAGTTTGTGATCTATTGCAGATTTGTATAGACCACATAAAGTAAGGGAGGCCAGGAAGTCATTGTTCAAGTTTGGCTGTTTGGTGGCCATTAGGAGCAGTGAAAACAAATTCAATGACACAGAGACATGAAACCAAACAGGAGTGGGTTGGGGAATGAGCAGAAAGTACAGTAAGAAAATAAGCCAGTAGTGGGCAAAATGGAGGGCTTGGAGGTGAGAAACACAGAGAGTATCCAGGGAAACTAGCCTGGATAGTAGATAGCCAAAAGAGACAAAATTAATACCAAAAAGATAAAACCCATCAAAGAGGGCTATAAACACCTTATGGGTGTACTTAGCATATCGCAAAGCAATTTCTACTCTGAGATGGTCTTAGGAAGGCAACATTTAACTAACCATGTTGCTTAAGTGAACAATTACAAGTTCAGCACTCTGAACTATGCAGAATACCAGAGCCTTTGGATAATAAGAATTCTTCAGGCCAGAATAATCACTGGGTAAGAATGATTGGACGACTGTCACTAGTTGAGATGCTGTCCTAAGTCTATGCAGATGTTATAACCTTTTAATCATACCACCAAGCTATGCAGGAGAGACATCATCCCCACCATGACAGAGAAGCCACAGTGGGGCATAAGGTAAAGGTAAATGATGGGACCAAGGATCAAAACAAGAGAGTCCACAAGTCCAATGTCTGACCTCTTACTGTAGAGGTCAACTTGCATGCTATTGCTTATCCCCATGCTAAATGAGGTGTCAGCCTCACCTGTATCTCTAAACCCCAGATTTTGACAGGTAAGTTTGAAGAAAAATGTTTGTGGTAGGTTAGCAATTCATCTATAGTCTATTCAGGCCTTTGGTGTATCTGAAAAGTGAGTTTGAAGTGAATAATTGCCTTGGATTTGTAAACTCATGGCCACAGGCTAGGGCGACATGCAGTTTGTTTGACCTGAGAACTAAGGACAATTAATCTCAAATCTGCATTTTTAAACCAGATTATCATGAAAAATCCTGGAAATTCTTTCAGATGGGACTCTCTGTGATGGTCAATGTTTTGACCTAGAATCATCTAAAAGACTGATGTCTGGACAGGTCTGTAAAGAACTTTGCAGATGATGTTATTTAAAATGGGAAGACCCTCCCTCTAAATATGTGCCACACCTTTGTATGGGCTCAGGTCCTGGGGTGAATAAACAAGACAAAACAAGCAGAGCCCCAACATGCATCTCTATCTGCTTTCTGGCAACAGAAGCCACGTGACCAGCTGCCTCATGCTTCTGCCTCTGAGCTTTCCCCACCATGATAATGTCTTGTTCCCTCAAGCTGTGAACCAAAATAAACACTGTCTTCCTTAAATTGCCTTTGCCGGGCATTTTATCATGACAATGAGAAAAGTCATAGAGATAGGTCCCCAATGCCTTTAAATATTGTCAGTGAGTCTCAGTCCAAAGAAACTGGGGTAGAGACAGAGATGGATTGGCATATGACATAAGACATGTGGGAATGGGTCCAGGACTATCTGCTTTTGTTTGTGGAGATTCCCCAGTACTGGGTATAAGGTGGTCTAAGGCCCAGTTGTGGGGCTGAGGCCATAGTTCACTTAGTATATTGTCTGTCTTATAAGCATTAAAGATCTGAGTTTGATCCTTAGCAACAATGTAAAATAACTTGAGCATAATAGCATGCCCTTATAATCCCAGCACTGGGAAGGTGGAGACAGGCAGATCCTAGGGATTTCTGGCCAGCCCGGATAGCCAACTCGACAGAGTCCAGGCTAGTGAGATACACTGTCCTAATAATCAAGTTGAACAGTATGTAAGGAACAACAAGCAATGTTGCTCTATGATGTCTGCATACATGTACTTGTGTGTATGTGTAGCCACATGAGCATGCGCACGCATGAGCACTTATGTATACACACACACACACACACACACACACACACACACACACACACTAAATTCTCACACTGGAAGTTGAGTAGAACCCATCAACTGCCAAGTTTCCCAAGTTCGCAAAAATGGCGCTGTCACCGAGCTGGACCCAGCATCTGCTCCTCCACAAGAACCCAGAGCTTGGCTTTGCTTTCACAGCTTTCATTTCAAAATGAAAAGCTGCCATTTCAGAACAATTGTGTTCAATTATACAGGATGAGGAGATCATGTCAAAGCTATGCTGTTGTGTCAGAAACTCATAACCTATAAAGAAAACAGTTTAATAAAATAAAAACAAAAATCATATTTATTTTAGTTTTAACACTTTTATTAAATGAAATGATGGCTCCTTGGAGCCCATTATTTCTGTGTTATTTATGAAACTTCCTTCGAAAGGAGTCAGTCCTTTGTCTTCAACTCCACTTATTCAGTGAACACTGCTTGTGTGTACACACGTGCCAGTTGAATGTGGCTCTGTCAGTGGCACCCACAGGCTTTGGACAGCCAGTAATAGGAGTGAGTGCCCCAGCAGGGTTCCCACTGGAGAAGGAGCATGCTCCTGGTGCAGTAGGTGCTGAGGAGATTAAGTCTTGCCTTTTCCCTAAAGGGATGTTCAACATTTTTTTACTCCTTAAATACGAAGTGAGAGGAATTCTCAGTTAAACTTGGCTCCTGGGATTCTGTCTCTGCTCTTTCCAGAGAAGTGAGAATAGCATGCAGGAATGAAGCAGGGTCCAAGAAGTTTATAAGAACCACATTAAAATCATCTATGCCACTAAGGAACCTACTGAGTGTGAAACAAGTAGGCAGAGGGCAGGGATCTATGCCTGAATGTTGGAATAAACACACAAAGAGAAGGCACGCATATACACACACAAGTTCATCACCTACAGCAATATCTCACACAAAACCTCATCACATACCCCACCACATCACACACAAACCTAATCTATATAGTAACTTTGTATATGCACAAAGAACACACCTAGTCACTCTCTCTCACACACACACACACACACACACACACAGCCTTGTCACACATAAAGAATGCACCTACCTGCATGCACAGTAATGTCACACAAAGAAAACACACAGTCATAATTGAACATAGTCATGTTCTGCACAGAGAACATACCTAATCACACATCACATCATACTAACATTAACTCATGCCCTGGCCCCACCATGTTCACTTGTGCAGAAAGCATTCGTCTGTGTGAAGCCTCCAATCCTGGGACCCCCTTCTTCTATCTTCTCTCTCACCCATTTTTACCACTAACAGCAGGCCAGAAGCCTGCGGGTAGGTGGGGAAAAGGGTTGCACTTCTTGTTTCAGGGTTGCTTTCTCCACTGGCACAATAGAATGTGATCCAGAAAGAGGTGATTATGTTATACTTAGTGGCACATTCAACTTTAGGGGATCAAAGGGATTTCACACTGATATGCTGACTACTCAGCACAGTTCAGGAATCCTGCTGCACTGTTTAGCGAGGGACACTAAGCAGTAAATATTTAAATGGTTTCCTCAGTGTCAAATGTGAGTGATGAAGATGAGAGGTAGCCTCTGAGTCTGATTGCCACTGTTCTATATGCAGATAGCCTTGCAATAACTAAGGGCCACAACCCCAGAGCAAGTGTGGTGAATAGGACAAGACAGAACAAGAGGAGGTAGAAAGATTGTAAGAGCCAGGGGTGATGCCTGACTCCCAGGAAACAGATCCTTCTAGATACAACAGGACTGATACACACACAGACTTACAGAGACCATGACAGCCTATACAAAACCTTCACAGGTTCAAACCAGATAAAATCCCAGCAATGAGAAGGGGAATCAGGGCACAAAGTCCCACCCCCTAACAAGAAGCTATTTGCAATGGATACCTCTAAGAAAGGGGAAAAAATATCAGTTTTCTCCAATAGGTTTATCAATCACTTCAGGACAGGTTCTATGCTCAGGAGTAATTGGCCAAGACAAAACAGACTCCATGCTAGAGAGGTAGAGAGGTAGGTAGAGAGGGAGATAGAGGAAGGGAGAGAGAGGGAGGGAGATAGTGGAAGGGAAAGAGGGAGGGAGGTAGAGGAAGAATGAAATTGCGTAGGTAGAGAGATGGAGAGGTTCTAGGAGGAGTTGGAGGAGGGGAAAGACTATGATCAAAATAAAAATATATGAAAAAAAAAACCTAGAACAATTTGAACATGCAAACTCAAGAGTACACTGATTACACTGAATTGGAGCATAACCTGGGCAGTAATACTGTCTTTCTTTTTAAGCAATACTTTCACTAATTCTTTTGATCATACTCAGTCCCCATTCTCCCCACTAACTCCTCACAGGTCCAGCCTCCACCACACAACTCCATCCCATCTTTCTGACCTCTTTTTAAAAATTAAATAACCCACCAACTTCGATTTGTGCTGCCCACATACTCATAAGTGTAGGGCCATTCAAAGGAGCACAGTCCTCCACCCAGGGAACCTACCCTGCTCCAGAAAGGCACTGATATTTTTAACACCCCTGTGACATTACTGTGGAACAAGACTTGAGAACAACTATGTATGTCAAAAGTCCACTTCTTAGTCCACAGAAAATACTACAATAGATCACAATGTTGTTCTGTGTTATATACATACATACATCTTGACAAGATTCATTGTTCTTATATTAGTCAAGACCCCCCCAAAAGACAGAAGCAATGGGATATTTATTTTGTTGTTGTTAACCCTAATTTTATTTCAATTAACATTATCAGCAAAAGAAAAATGGGTATACACATGAACACACACACACATATTATAGCCATTAATCCATCTATCTATCCATTCATCTATCATCTACTTATATATGTTTATATGTACAGCTACTTCTCTACCCATGTCATCTATCCATTCGGTTATTTATTGCAGTTGGCTATCTACTGGTATCTATCTATCTATCTATCTATCTATCTACCATCTACCTATCAACTATTTATCTATCTATCTATCTATCTATCTATCTATCTATCTATCTATCCATAATCTATTTATCATATATCTATCTGTCTACCCTTCTGTCCAACCATCTCAGTTTTGTTTCTATCTGTACATTTCTGTGTGTCCATCCTTTCACCTGTAGCTGTGTCTATTTCATCTGTAGATCAGTCTATTGATCTACCCTTTTGTCTGTTTGTATTTTAAGATACTTTATTTATCATAAGAAATTTATTCACATGATGATGTACCGACTCTCAAAATCTGTAGTCGAAAAGCTAAATGAGAGGCAATGTCTTAGCTCTAGGCTATGGAGGCTGAAAGAGAACAATGTCCCAGTTACAAAACAGTGCTCAAAGACAGGTCAACCATTTTGTTGTACTAGATTATTCATCTACTAGTTTAGATGAGGCCCTATTCACCTTAGATGACAATCTGCCTCTCTCAGCCTAGGAATTCCATTGTGAATCTCATCCAAAAATACTGCCATAGATACACCAAGAATAATGTTTAACAAGACCATCCAGTCATGATCAGTCATTATCGGAGTAGGTAATCATATTACCTACACCATGTGTCTGTTGGGCATAGAACAGATTGCCCAGGAATATTACTTGTGCCAGGCACATTGTTGCATGCCAACCAGTGGAGGAATTCACATGCTGTTAGGTCTCAGTCTCTCTCATCCTCCAAATACAGGCAAGACGACAACCATAATAAGAGACAGAGCTTCAGGCCTAGGGATAGACTATAAACCAACAAGGGCTGAGATTCATCAATTATTATCCCGATTCTTCAAGGATATTATGCCTCATCTCCTGAATACTAGATATATAGGCATGAACGACCATGTCTGGCCCCACAGCATGTTTCTGCAAATGCTCATGAATCCAGTACCTACATGATGGTATTAGCCATGTCCAGAGAGCTGACTGTAGTCTCGTGTTCCCCTAGACATTTAAAACACCTCTTGCTTTAGCTGTACTATGCAGTGAGGTTGTTGTGTGCATTGGCTGTTGACATCCAAGAGCAGTGGCTTGCTATTGCTCTGGATGTACATACTTTGAGGATGAAAAGAAGAAGAGTAGGAGACAGATCTGAAATTTAGTGGCTTTACACTCTTTAGACTCACTGAGGAGCAGCTGCCCCAGGCTGTTGCCTTGTCAGGTTTCTGACATTTGCTGCTGGGTTAGCCAGCTCCTCCCTCCAAAGTGATAACGGATTGAATTCATCCTGCCTGATAATTCTACCCTTTCACCTCCCCAGGGGTAGATGATAGATGTGTGCACAGTTGAGATGTTCTATACAGCTGGTGGAAACATGTTATCAATGGAGAAGGCTATCTTTGTGATTTTACACCCTCTGACTGTCTACAACCACAAAACATAATTTTTGTAACACCAATCATGTTTCATTTTCCTAAATGCTCCTTTCCCTTTCTCCATGTGTCAATGGTTTTTAAACATTCTGATTTTACCCTGGGTACCCATGGAAACTGGCCATCAAATACAGGTAGGGTGCATGGCTTTCGTGGCTCTTTTCTGTGAGCAGTGGAGAATGCTGGAAAGATCATGGCTTTGAGGAAGACAGACCTGACTTTAAACCTCAACCTGCAATGGGGCTTGGTGATGAAGGATGCTAATTCCAGATACTCTGGAGTCTAAGAACAAAGGATTGCAAATTCAAGGCTAACCTGGCTTACAAAGTGAGTTCAAGGCTAGCCTGGGCAATTTTGGGAGAACCTTTCAAAAATAGAAAGAAAACAAAGGGCTGGGGTTGTAACTCAGTGTGGCTGTCACGTTGGAGGCCCTACAATGGATCTCCAAATGCCAAGCAATTACAAACAAACAAAACCGCTGAAGTTAACCATTCCTTTAAGTTAGTGTGCTGGACAGGCTGTCTAGACTTCTCTGAGTCCTGTCACCACGTCCTGAGAGGAAAACGACAGCAGCTTTTTTGAGACATTTAAATAATGTATTTAAAGCACCTACCATGGTAACCAGGGCATCTAAACCCTTCATTCTTTTCCTTTACTATGATTTTTTTTTCCTAATAGCGATTCTGGACCTTTGAAGGCAGAGGACCACTTACTCACTTGTCCTTCTGTCTTCCTGGCGTGAGAAACTCAATAATAAATGGCAGGGTGAGCTAAGTGAACTCAATAGGTTTTCATATGTGACAGAGGCTCAGGTTGGTGACAGAAATGACTCCAGTACTACCCAGAATCTGATGCTTTGGGTAATCTTTCTCTGACTATGTTTATGTCCTTCACAGTCAGTATTATCAATCTAAATGATAAAAGGCATGTTGGCCACGTGTGTTAGGAATGTGTAGCCCTCCTTTAGAGATGACTCCTACTACAGCCTGTGAAGACCTACCCCTCTTCCCCCATTGCTGCTCTCCCAGCCTTCCTGCCAGTCCAGGGCCCTTGCCATCACCAAGCTCATTCTGTTCTGAAGGGGCAGAAACCAGCTCTGCCCACTTCACTTCCCAACCCCACACACCGGGCTGTGGGGCTGTGGGTCTCTGGGCTTCCTATCAATCTCTCAGATGGATTCAGGTTCTTTGTAAAGAGCCCTTCTGGAGCGAAAGTATCCCTGTGCCCTTAGGTTTTAAGGTTTTCATTCCTTCCTGTAAATCTGTGTTCTAAGTCTCATCCCAGACGGGACTGCATGCCAAAGAGCAGGCCCAAACAACACCAGTCTTTTGTCTCCATTTTCATGGAACTTATTGTTAACTCTATTCCCTGCTGGGGTCCTTGGACTTGGGACACTTCACAGTCCCTGCTGGGGGTAACTAGGGCAGAAAATCATGGAAGAATTAGTTTGTCCATCTCCCAACTCTTCACCTGCATTGTTTCCCAGACAATCTTATTACACACACACACACACACACACACACACACACACACACACACCACTCTTCCCTCAGTACCCAGCTGTGAAATTCTTTTGTAAGTATATTTTTTTTCTTGTTGTTTAAGAGTAAATTTCCTTTAGCACATTTCCAGCTACAAAATGCACCCTTGCCTTTCTCGTCTATGCATTACGAGAGCAGTACAATTTCTTCAGTGTCTTCTGGTAGTGTTTACTCAAGAAATAAAGACTGTATGACACATTAGAAAGGCAGCAAGAGAAAGGGTAACAAGAAATGGCCTCTTCTCCCATATCCTCTTAAAAACAATGGATGCCAAGCTGATAGAATGGCTAAAATATATGGGTTTGTTTGTTTGTTTTTTTACATTTGAAATTGTATGTAGTATTATGTGAGCAGGTGTGCATGTCCTATGAAGACTAATGAATTTGTTGAATACCCTGGAACTGGAGTTATAGGATGTTGGGAGCTGACTCTCCAGTCTCCTCAGAAATGTTTTCCATCTTTCCTCATATGGGTCTGCAATTGCTTCGTTGGCCATTGCTAGACCATGTCTACAAATACATATCTCATGGACAAGACCTTAAACTTTCAGTCACAGCTGCTAAAAGCTGAAGATAATTCTCTCGGAAGAGCAGAAATGTATTTTGACTCACAGCCTGGAGACTTCAGTCCATCACTGTTTGGCCTCACTGCTTTGGAGCATGTGGCAGGACAGACCAGCACATGGGATACACAGTGGAACAAAACCAACTTGAATTGTAAGCCAGGGAAGCAAATAGGGCAAGAAGAAGAGCCAAGGTCTCCACAATTTCTTTCAAGGGCATCCTTCCAATGAGCTAACTTCTTCCCACCTCTTAAGGTTTCCACAATCTTCCAGCACCACCCTGGGGATCAAGCGTTTCATGCATGGGCATTTGGGAAATAGTCAACCCCCAAGTAGTAAAGAAGACAGTGAAGTTTATTCCGACTTTTGCTGCTTCTGGTTTGCTCCTTAGTATTTTGTTGTGCCACTATGTTGGGTGAGAAATCAAACCTTTCCCTCTCTCTGTATTTTAGAAGTGACATAGAAGCATCATGCTGGATGATGTGGGAGTCTCCAGAGCAGGGCCACACCCTGAGTTATATAGTATTTTTAGGATCCTTGAGCACAGGACCCAAAGTCTGACCTCTCGTGAGTGGCTCAGTTCTAAGCAACATTCTCAGGCCATGACAAGCCTCTTGCTAAAGATAAGAATGGCTTAGTTACAGAGGCAATAGGACCTCCCAACTTTCTAACTGTGGCTTGGTAGAAGAGCGTGGTCAAGTTCGGTTCATCCCCTGAGTTCTTGCCATCAACCCTGAGTCAAGGATCCAATAATTATTGAACAAGTGGTGCGAGACTCCAGAGAGCAAAAGTTTCTGCACTTTGTGTGGGCTGAGGTGATACTGCAGAGTAAATGCCTCTCAGGGGCTTCCCAGAACTTCCTGTTCAGCGATCCTGGTATCCAGATAACAGTGTCGTTCAGCACAGTGCCTCCCCATTCTTATGTTCAAGATGCACGCTCCAGGTACTCGTGATAAGCACTTTCCACAGTTTCAACAAGTACTCACAGTTCCAGGGTGAATTATTATTATTGTACTATTAACCCCATTTCACACATGAGCAAATTCATAAAGGAAGAAATTTGTAGCCTGGGAGAAGGCTCGCTTAGGTTGGTAATATCAAGGCCCTATGCTTCTATGAAATATGTGCACCGAAAGAAAACTTCATCTTCTTAGGTGAAAAGTGAAAGAGCCAAGGACACAGAATAACAGGGATGAAGAGCTCAGGACAGTGTATGAGCAGGGGAGAAAAGAGGGAAGGGCTAAAATGTTCAGCAGACGGTGGTGGGGGAACGAAACAAAGATTCTGGGAATCTGTGTGAGAACATGGAAACCATGGGTGTTCACCAGGCTGATGGGGAACAATGATCTCCAATCCCAAGGGTCCCCTCCCACATCTGTGAGGAGTTCCAGGAAACACCAAGGGTAGAAAATCGGGGAAGTACATGGAGGTGGGGTAAGACTAGATCCCCTCCCTGAACACAAACTCTGCTCACTTAACCCATGATGTATGGTAAGCACTCAGAAAAGGCCTCTCTCTCTCTCTCTCTCTCTCTCTCTCTCTCTCTCTCTCTCTCTTTCTCTCTTTCATCTTCTCTAATTCTCTCTCTGTCTTTCTCTCATTCTCTCTCTTTCATCTTCTCTCTCTCTGTCTTTCTCTCTCTCATTCTCTCTTTCATCTTCTCTAATTCTCTCTCTGTCTTTCTCTCATTCTCTCTCTTTCATCCTCTCTCTCTCTCTCTCTCTCTCTCTCTCTCTCTCTCTCTCAATTTCTCCCTCCCTCGCTCTCTCTCTCTCTCTCTAGAAATTAGCAATGTTTTTATAGTCACATTTTAGGGATTTTCAGTGAACCATTTATGTTTTGTTGATTTGTTTGTTTTTGTGTTAGGGACACAACCCAGAGCTTTGTACATGCTAAGCAGTGGCTGACTGAGCTGCCTCCCCAGTTATTTAAACATCTCTTGTTAGTATCTTAGGATAATGACAGTCGCCTAGGGTACCTTAGTAATGGAGGCATCTTTGCTTCAATAAAGGTTATTGAAATCTTCTTATTGAAAGCCAAGGCTTTAGAAGCATTCACGCTCTTCACTCTTCAGCTCTATGGAGTAACAGGATCGTATTGAGACATCTGGTATATCAGTGTGTATGTGTATGGGTGCTTGTACGTGCATGTGTGTGTGTGTGTGTGTGTGTGTGTGTGTGTGTGTGTTTGTGTGTGTGTGTGTGTGTGTGTGTGTGTGTGTGTCTGTGTGTGTGTGCAATTATATGTATATAGCAGCAAACTGGAGAATAGCATCCTAGAAAGGAAAGCCTTGGATAAAGCTGTTCAACCTGGGGCAATTCATTAAACCATTAGGCGAAAACATATCTACATGTCACTTGTGATTAATGTCTTCAATGGGGTCAGACAACAGAATCAAAAATTGAGTAGGAAATGGCACAGAGTGCCTTTCTGAAATGAAACTTCATAATAGAACAGAATCAAGGCAAATGAGACTCATTTGCTTTATGTTCTCAACAAAATTGAAGTAATTAAGTCTAAAGGTAGCATGAGAAGAAATTACATCAAAATAGGTAGATACATTTACGGCTATTATTGCCTGCCTGGATTTATTTCTCATATTCTTATTAGACTGAACTTTTTGCTCCTCAGCTTCTCCCTCCTCTTCCCCATCTTTCTGATGAATCTTCCCAACTCCTGTTTTCTCTCTTCCACCATCCTATCTGTCCTGCTTCTCCCTCCCCAGGTTGCTTCTCCCTATTTCCACAGAGAAGACAGTAGCATCCTGAGTAACCTCAGCTATCAAGGTCATGCCTGGCTCTGCCATTGCTTACTGTGGGTCCTGGCCAAGTTATTTAACCTCTCTGAGCCTCACTTGTCTATAGATTTCAATGGCTTGTAGAGAGATTGCTTCTAAAATCCCTGCTTCCATGTAACCTAGCCCCCACGCCCCAAGAAGACCCATGGATATCAATCAATAGCCTAGAGCAGTGGTTCTCAGACTGTGTGTTGTGACCCCTTTGGCAAATCTCTGTCTCAGAAATAAACCCTGTTTACATCACTATTCATAACAGTAGCAAAATTAAAGTTAGAAAGTAGAAACAAAAAATACTTTTATGGTTGCATATGAGAAATTTCTCACTATATGAGAAATGGTATCAAAGGGTTGTAGCATTAGGAAGGTGGAGAAGCAAGAGCTTCTTAGGCAGCCATTATTCTGCTGCCCAAATCTATAAACTTGGCTGTCCTGTGTATCTCATATAAGTCAAACCATACAGCATTTATTTTTGTGACTGGATGAAACACTTACCATAGCATTCACAAGGTTCATACATGTTGTAGTTTGTGCTTGAATTTGATTCTTTTCTTCCAAATTGGAAAATAGTCTATTTTTATGTACTCAGTCTACTATAGTTTACTTGTCTATTTCTTCCTGATGTGCCCTCAGTTTACCCCCACCTCTCGACTACTGTGCATGATACTGCTATAAACATCAGAACACACAGAGCTCTTTGGGAAAACTCCACTCTCACTTGTTAGCATCTACCCAAATACGGATTTCCTGGATCGTGTGGTAATTCAACTTTTAATATTTTAAAGAATTCTCACACTATTTTCAGAGACATGTTATTATGTATTATGAACAATTCTCTCCCCTCCCCCTCATCTTCCCACATCATCGCCAGCATTTCCATCTTCTAGCTTTGTGAGACAGTAGCCATTCTAGTGGCTCTAAGGAAAATTCCCATTGTAATTTTGACTTTCAATTCTCTAATGATTAGTGAAACATTTTTGTTAGGTAGTTTTTGGTTGTTATTGTGCTTATGCTTTTATCTTGATTATAATTTATACTGGCACTTCAAAGGAGATGTATTTTAAAATATCCTCACTTGAATTGCTCAGACTCTCTCTACCAACCTTTCTGGTTTTAGTTGATTCTCTCTTGTGTATGGGGTAAGTGCATGCACGAAAGGGTACTTGCATGTGTGCAGGAACATGGAGGAAAACACGCAGATGTATTTGTGTGAATATGCACATTCAAGCCACAGGTTGGTACCAGGACTCTTACTTGATTACTCTCTACCTTATTCCTTGAGGCAAGCTCTCTCACTGAACTGGTTTGACCAGGTACCTTGCTCTGGGGATCCCCTGTCTGTATCTCTCAAGCACTGGCATTACAGGTGGATCACCATGCTCAACAAGTGTTTACATAGATATTGGGGGTTGGAACTCTAGTCTTCATGCTTGTGTGGCAGGTATTTTAACCACTGAGATATCTCCTCAGCTCCAGGTATTTTTTCTTTTATACAAACTGGTACCTTGGCCATCATTCACTACATTGGATGGCTCAGGGTTTTATAGTGATCCTCACCTCCACACAGTTTCTTATTTTGGACAATCACCTAAATGCAAGGCATAGTAACCCATTTTCCCCTCATCAATTCCTATTTATCATGAGCACTGTCACAGAGTTAACCCATGGATGCCATGGGAAACTGGAGGGGATATGCGGTCCCTGGAGCTGGAGTTTCAGGCAGTTATGAACAGCCGAATGTGAGTGATGGGAACGGAATTCTGGTCCTCCCTTCATCCCCACCATTGTATATCCTTAATGCATGTCCTTTGCCATATAGGTACAATATGGATGGATTCTCAATCCTAGGGCTTGCCTACTTATTTTTTAAAGATGTGTATCAAGAATGCTTCTGGTCATTTAGTACAAGATCAAGTATAAAGAGATATTTTGATGAACAGTTTCAGCCCAAAAGAAACTCCAATTCACTATAGTCCAAAAGGTAGTTCAAAATGAACTCAATCTGGACTATAGGAGAACTTCTGACAATTACATAAAAGCCAGCATTCCTTAGGAAGTTATGAAGTTAGTTCCCCTCTACCAAATAAAGTCATTTGCCTTACTTCTGTCAGAAGGAACAAATGGCTACCTATGTTTTTATATCAGAGCACACGCCAGCCTCTAGGCTCTCTCAATATTACAAGTGCCTCTAGCATCCTAGTCCTTCTCAACTCTTCTTCTATTCTAAACTCCTCCAGTTCAAGGGCTTCCCTCCACTCAGCTACTCATCCTTCTTATAATCCTGGTATTCTCACAATCCCCACCCCCGTGTGTGTGTGTGTGTGTGTGTGTGTGTGTGTGTGTGTGGTATATGTCTCTCCTTCCCTAGCCCTGGCCATGTCCAGTCGGATGGTCATGTTTAATCTGTTTCTTTCTCTCTTCTGTCTCCTAGATCTAGAATAAAAACCTTCCCCTTAACCATACCATCAAGCATTCATGTCAGCAGTTTCTTTACTGCATTGTTGCCCATGCAAGCAGAAAAATGTCAGCTTGGCAACGTACAATTCATCATCTTTCTTTGTTAGAAGTGCCTTTGGGCTCTTTCTAAATAATGTACTACACTCATAAATGTATTTTTCTGCTTCTTCTGGGAATAATGTGGTTTTAACTTAGGTGTTTGGATCTAAGATCTACCCATTAGAACATCTCAAACAGATAAGTTATATAATTTGGTCTATGTTGTTATTATGCAACAAATTGATTGTACTGTGATATTCTGTAAGGGGCAAGGGTAAAAAGGAAGGAGCCAGTTAGAAGGCTACCATGAGAATCTAAGGAGAAGTACTGATAGATTCAAACAATAAAATGGGTGATAGTGGAGAATAAAATGGGAGAAATGATGAGATGTAGTTCACATAGGGATGTACTGTGGAGAATAAATTTCCTCACTGATAGGAAGGTGTGTAGGGAAGATTTTAGAGGCTGACAAGTTTCTGAACTGTTGCCTAGAAGGTGTGGGTACAATTTTTGCAATGGAAAAAATGATTGGGAAAAGGCCAGTTACCTAGATAGAGAGGAGTCAATACAGAGGTTGATAACCTAGCAAGTTAGAGACATTCATTAGAGATGTAGACTAGAACATTAGTATCTTGAGATGAGGGTGGATAACAAGGCTTATGCAATCCAGGAGAAAGTCTGGGGATGCTCAGGTTTTAAAGCCCTCACTAGGAAATGAGTAGATATAACAGAAGGAGTCAGTGGCCACTCTGAGCCATAGGATGCTCTAATGTTGAGAAACTGGGAAAAGAAAATCTACCAAGAACATAGCAGAATTGTAATAAGCAGTAAATCAGTAGGAAAACAAGAAGGGCATCTTAGAGGGGAAACAAACTCTTCTAGATGAAGGCAGTGGTCAGTGGTGACAAAGATTAATGAAAAGTCATAGCTGAGGACTGGCCACTGGGCTCTGCTGCAAGGAGATCACACTGACCTCAACAAGAGCCATTTTGGTAGACTAGTGTCTGACATGACAGAAACATTGAAAGAGAAGAGAAACCTCAATGTGATCAAAGTTATGACGAGCAAGGGAGATTGAGACTGATGTGGATGAGGAGGAGTCATGAGGGACCTTAAGCTTTCAGAAATTAAATTCACTCAGGAGCATCCATGTGGGTTCCATTATTTGCCTTTGTAGAGCTCAAGGACCTTGGAGATGAGGATGCCAACTAACCATGATATTCAATCCTAGAAGGGGAAAGCCCCTGGACACTAATGTTGCCCAGGATCCTCAGGGCTGAGAAGGAGCAGGCACCAAACTTCTAAAAGTGAGACGTGTTCTCAGCAAGGACTGAGGGCTTAGTTGGGAGCTCTTTCTGTCTACAAATAGGACAAAGATACACTGTTTAATTGCCACCCAAAATAATGCCCCATCCTTTTTTTTTCTTCCCATTATCAGGATGGAACATTTAAGGAATAAAACAGCTGTTCGGAATTTTAGGGATTTACCAAAAAGAACAAATGTGTCTTGTGGTGTGTTTGTGTCCTGCCATTCCTGGATGAGCTGAACTAAATGATTCATGGGTATGAATCACCCTTGACAGCTGTCACAATGGGTCTCTGAAGCTGACATACATTTGCACTAAAATTGACCTCTCTCTCTCTCTCTCTCTCTCTCTCTCTCTCTCTCTCTCTCTCTCTGTGTGTGTGTGTGTGTGTGTGTGTGTGTGTGTGTGTGTGTGTGTGTATTTAAAGAATCACAAATTAAAGAGTTTAAACATTTCTTATCTAAAATATTAGGACAAAGGCAACCTGACAGACAAAGCTGAATGCTTGGGTTTGACATTTTTCTGTCTTATTCAACAATAGGTACTAACACACCCTGAGATCTGAGCTAATGCTGGATGTGTTCCTGAAGACCACAGCCATCTTCACTTGATAGAAGTTTCATAGTTTAAAACAAGAATAAAATACAACTCCTTTACTTTGCTTTGGGCATGGGTCTTTGCTTTGAAGGCCCAAGAATTCACATCTGACAGACTATCTGGTCTATCTAGGACTGAGATGTCTAATCAAAGATGCAAATGACCATTGTCAGGTTCTTACTTAAAAGGCACCAGTGTGCCTTACTGAGTACCCCTGGGGCTGTGGAGTGAGAAAGATCACATCTGGAGTGTCAACCCTGCTACAAGTCTGCCCTGAAAACTTAGCCCAAGGCTGTACCTCCAGTGGGATTTTCTGTCATCTTTGTAAGAGTAGAGCCTGATATTCTCTAACTTCAGTTGTCACGTTAACATGAGCTGGCTTAAGTGAATCCTTTGCTCCAGTCCAATAAATTTGACCATTTTCTCTTCTTACCTTCCTCCCATTCCCAGCAAGAGTGAAGCCCTATTGAAGATTCAGAAACTGCCACAAGACATCCAGAGTGCCTTGGAAAACACTATGACAATGATGAACTGTGTCATTGTACAATCCTAGATCAAATAACCTCTATTGTCATTGAGCACAAGTTTATGGCTTGTGTGATTTGGACAATCAATGTTTTAAAAAAAGCCTCAGCTTTCTCTTCAGTGATCAGATATCCCTGCCTTAGATGATGACCAATGAAAGCCTTCAATGAAAGGATGCTCAGATGCTGCTATCTATGCTCCAAATCCTCGACTGTAACAGCTGCCTTTTAATAATCTTAGCTAAGACTGATTCTCTTTATCCAAATGTCATAGAAAAGCTAGAGAAGGCAAGAAAGTACTTTGAGTGGGCATGATCTTGTCTTAGTTACTGAGGAAGGCACCATAGTCCATAACTTGCTCTTTTTCATCTAGAAGGTCCTCTTCTATACATAATAGTTTTCAAAAAACAACCCAAATACTGCTGACATGACAACAAGGAATAGATGGATATAAAGAAGAACTCTTTGAGATGTGCACATGCAAATACACACACACACACATGCACACATATATGCACACACGTATACACATGTACACATACACACACACTCACACACAGACACATGGAGATGCAGATATATAGACACACAGGCACACACATGCATGTACACACATAAAACACACACACATACATACACACGGAATATATTCATACTCTCACATGCATACAGACACACACACAAACGCACACACACATGTGTGCACAAACATACACACAGAGACATACAGGTACACACACATATGCACACACATGCACATACACAGCTACATACAGATACACACACAGATACATGCATAAATATACACACATAATACATATTCTCTCTCACACATACACTCACACACATGTGCATGTGTGCACACATACACACACACACAAAAGCCCTTCTTAGATGTGCATTCCCCCCTAAACTTGGTCCTGGGAGTTCCCACTTTCCAAGATACCACTGTAGAGAGCAGAGGTTCACAGATGCAAGCTTCAGTCAGTATCAGCCAATACAATTCTAGTGCTGATCAGGATGAACTGCTATGTCCCACCCCCAGCAAGTTTCTGATGGGCAGAACTGAATTGGAGACCAAGAATTTGCTTCGCTAATCAATGCCCAGGTGACAAAAAGACTATTACCCCAAGGATCAGGCCATGGTCCAATTAGTTCAATGACAACAATGGTTGTCTCCCAAGAGCAGTCTGGGAATCCAGTAGTTTATTCAGTCCACAGAATGGATGTCTGAGCTGGTCTTCAGTCTAGAATCATGAAGAAGTGAGTTCTAATGCCAGTGAAACAAGAGCTAGGGCAGTTAGGCAAAGAGTAAATGCTTTTCTTCTTTGTCTTTTCAATAGGCTCCATGGGGTATGATCTAGACTCAGGGTAGTTCCCCCAACCCTGATTATTACTTGAGAAAACAGCTTCTAACTGAGGACACTTGTGATGACCCTTGGGTATTTAGTTTCAGATGTAGTCAAATTGACAAGCAGGAATAGCCATAACATGTTCTTTCTGCAAATACCACCAATTTCCCTTCTTCATCCTCCAGTGGGTCCCTGAATGGTTGTGGTCTTTGCTGCTTTGAATCATGGGATGCTTACTTTAAACCATTAGAAAGAAGTTTAAGGCTAGGATAAAACAAAGTAGTAGAACAAATGCTTTGCACAGGAAGAACCCAGAATTTGGTCCTCAGCACCCAAACCAAAACGATAGCAAAAGTCCTCCTTCATCTTATTCCAATCTTACTGAGTTTAAGTTTGTCTCTTAACAGTTCTTATACAAATTATTATGGAATAGATACTGCTTTTTATAATTCAAAGGTCAGAAAAATTGGGCAGGAAAGGGGTAAGGAATTCCTTTACATTAATAGTATAGGAAGGGCAATATTCCACCTAGGATCATGACACATAGGAAATCCTTGTAAGACAGAACCTTGACCTGGATTGTAAAGACCCTCCATGCATGGTTTACAGGTAGGAGGAGCTAAAGAGCACTAACTGTGAAGTCTGATTGTTCTAGTGGTCAGATTTTCAGGACTCATTGTAGTCAGTATCACATGAGATATGAGGTGGTTGGCACACAGCCATATGTACTGTTCCAGGCCCTGTACTTTACACAGTGAGGAGCCATGGAAATGGTGAAAATTCAGCTGATTCCAAGCATTTAAAGCTGATGCTTTGACAATACTGTGAAGGAAGGGTTGGAAAACAGTGGGATTGTGTTAATTTACTCCCTTATTTCCAGACATAAGAAATAGGCAATGGGCAGAGGAGCAGGAAGGAAACAGTCCTAGAAAAGAGATTAAGTTCTTAGCCATGATCTCTTCTTCCTATGGCCTCTTAGTAGTTGACCACAGACCCAGGAACACCCATGGAGCATGCATTTAGAACTTTAGAGGAGATCAAGAACTGACTAGTGTCTACGATCCTTGGTGCCACACTATAGATATTGATTTAAGTAATATTAAGACTCTGAAGCTTTTCAAATCCCTACAAGGATATTTTGGAAATCAATCTGGTCATCAAAACTCAGGGTTCACTGACATGTTTGGGGAAGGACTTATAGAAATTTGGTGTAAAAACTTCTAAACCCTCCAAGAGAGAAATTCTATAAACAGAAGAGAGTTCCAACACAAGCAGGTCTCCAATACTACTTCTACAGAGAGAGAGAGAGAGAGAGAGAGAGAGAGAGAGAGAGAGACCAGCCATGTATTCCTGAAAAGGAGGGAATAAGGAGCCAGATATTGTTCTTCTTCTTGGACTTTGTGGTCTGACTCCTGACTTAATCAAGACCATCTTAGTCACAGCAGTCCTCAGAGAAGATGAGGCCTCAGTCTAGGAGGCCCTCAACAGAGTCCCAGAAGAGTTGGAAGGATGATCAGAAGGTAGCGGCAGAGCAATGACTTACTAAAACCAATGATAAGCACATTGCAGTCACACAGCCTTGGGGAACCCAGAGGCCGAGAGGATGTGAGAAAGTGAGACTGGAATGCCCAATCACTCACAGCCACACCTACACTAACAGTAAGCAAAAACAGAGAGGACATTTTTTCTCTTTAAATTAAAAAGCAGTGATGGGCTTCATCTCCATCCTACAAAAGAATTCCCTTCTTTTTTTTTTTTTTAACTCCCACCCAACAGCTTCTTTCCCTTTCATGACTTAGAATGACAACTCAGATAGTGTACAGATTTCTAAGAGCTAGAAGAACTAACAGAGTTAAATGTCCTGGCCCCTTCTCCACTCCTAATGAACTCTCAGCACTCTTTGCTTGCTTTCTTCGTTATGAAGACAGGCCATAAAATGCTGGGCTAGGAAGCCTAGATTTCTCTCCAAGGTCCCTTCCAGTTCAACAATCTCATATTTGTTGCTCTCTGTGCTCCATTTATTTTACTCTTTTCTTTGTTTTTTCTTGCTCATACAATCTAGCCTGTGTGAGTAATGTTCATATGCTTATGAACACAGTTGGTTCTTTGTGATCTGTAATAATAAGAGACGGGTCATGTGGATAAACCCAAATTGCAAACACTGCTCCTGATTACAACTGAGGAACATTCCAGTCTGACTAGTAATCTATTATTTGGTTTGGGCCGCATTTATGTAGGACCCATTAGCTAGTTAGTAGGGTTGGTATAGAGAGGTTATCTGTTCTGTCCTGAGGGGTGATCAATATTGAAGGTGAGATTCCCAAGTTGGCCAAATGTCTTCTGCCAACTAATGTTGGATTTTGCAATTAGATCTGGCTAGTTCACATGATTAATGCTTCAACTGATGAGATGTAGCACACACTCAGGGATAGAATAGAGGTGGAGGTAGGAGACGGTAAACTGCTTCTTATCAGGAATTTTACAAGCCCAATAGTCACAGGACCAAGTAGGGCCACATATTTTTGTTCCAGAGTGGTTTATCCAGCAGGAGCTCTTTAGGATCTGATGTCACTTTGATGTATCCTGTGCATGTCACTGCACTAAGTAAGCTCCCTCAGACCCTTACTACATGTAAGGGTCTTACCTCCATAAAGGAAGAAGAGCTCTTGTATCTTGTGTGTTCCTGACTCAGAAGCCCAGACCTTCTACAATGAAAATGGACAACTCCACAAATTAAATGAAAACTAAATCTTAATCAAAACACAGAGCTGTCACTTTTCTTTTTCTACATTAAGTTCCAAACATCATAAAATATGACCTTCCTCAATGCCAAGAATGTTTTTTTCCTAAGGTATAAATTATTGCCCTTTACCTAGAAAGCTAATCTTATAAATGATTCAAGAGCTTTAAAAATCACTTCACAATATGTGAAAAATAAACAGATCATGCCTATGGCAGTCATGGGAGGACCCTGCTGTACTACCCAACCCAATCTCTAGTGATTTTGAGTTTAACAGGTTCCTCATGCTTAATTGTAACATAACAGCTATGTAGATCATACATAGTTGTCTCATATGATCTTAAACATAAGTTTGAATGAACTGAGAGCACCATACAAAACTTAATAAAAGGTATAAAACTTCTTATATAAGACCATAGACAATAAAATTCTCTATGTTGCTTTAGTTTATGGTGAATTTTGATTTCTCTTTTGTGATCAAAATTGCATGTTCACTTAGCATGCAATACAGTAGAGGTATCAAAGAGAATATAAAGCAGCTATAATCCTAGCACTCATGGAAAGCTACCAGTATGTTTTTTTGATTTGTTTGCTTATTTTTATTTTCTTTTTAAGTCCCCAGATAGCTTGATTATAAATAGATGAGTAGCTATATCATGATGGTGAAAATAGAGAAATGAAAGATGGTAGACAGGTGAAAGATGATAGGTAGTCTCCCAGTTATCTTTAACTGTCAACTTGGCACAGCTTAAGTCTCAATTGAGGGATTGTCAAGATTATATTGGCCCATGAACATGTCTGTAGGAGACTATCTAGGTTGGTGATTAATGTGGGAGAGCACAACTCCCTGGGCAGACAGTTTAATATTAGATGAGAAAGCTAGCTAAGCACAAGCCTGCTGTGGGAGACATGAGGCAGCATTTTCCATGGTTTCTGCCCACTTCCTTGGCTATAAGTTGGATCCATGGTTAGAAGTACTGCTGTGTTGACCCTTAAGATGGTCTGTCTTCAAGTTCTTGCTTGAGTTCTCTTCATGACTTCCTGCAATGGTTGATTATAACCTGGAAGTTTAAATAAACCCTATTGTTCCTACATTGATTTTGGTCACAGTGTTTTATTACAGTAACGGACAAGAAGCTAGAATGGGTTGGGGAGATAGATAGATGGTAGAAAGATAATTGATAAGTGATAGAGAGATAGATGATAGATTATTGATAGACATTACTGATATAATTTTGTGTCTTACATCTTCTTTCTTCAATAGAATTTTATGTCACATATTTTTCTAACATTTATGTTTATGTTTCCATATTTAATATCATCCAAATATGATGATTTATTATACATTTCTATATTTTTATTACTAAAATAGCATTTCCAATACTTACTTCACAATAATATGGCCATGATAGTCTTTTATAAAGATATCTAAGGTTCTGAGTAAATGAGTAAATGGTCAAATAACTTTCCAGATACATGGTAACAATTGATAGCTCTACTTACAGTCAGACAATGCCTCTCTGGCACAGAGGAATTTCATGTTCTGAAACTTTGTGCAGAAAAGAAAAATAATAACTTAAGGTTATAATAAATAATTTCATTTAATTTGTACAGCTGAACATTTTTATAAACTTTATTTGTATAAGCTATCACAAACTTTATATGATATATATATACATACATACACATACATATATATATATGTATATTAATCCTTTTCCCATTTGTTTTTGATTTTTAATTTTGTTGATGATTTTAATTCTAAAATATTTAAGTTTTCCTGGTTTGGCTCTCTTTACTTTCGTAACATTATTGCTTTTATTCTTTTATTAAAACTTAGTATCTACTTACAGACAGAAGATCATAAAATATTTAAATTTTCTTGTTTTCTAACATTTAACTTCATAATTCATCATTTTCCTATTTTGACTGTATTGTTATAAGACTTAGGGGAAGACTGTTCACCAGACTACTAGACAGTTAGCCCACTCATGTGGAATGCTTGACATTAAACCCTGTTACACATAATCAGTGCTTTGCTAATTTGTCTAGACTTCCTTTGAAGAATGAAGAATCTATTCCTCTACCTTGGAGAAGCCAGCCCTAAATTGATGTTTTTCTTGGGATTACATCAGAAGAGATGAAATCTGCCTAAGGAGGGGGCCTGTCTCCCCACAGAGGCAGTGCCGCCCAGCCACTGCTTCATGTGAAGACAACATAAAGGATCAGCTAGGGTGGGGTCATGTGAGCCCATACTTGCTTCTATTACTCCTTGTAGGGCCCGAACCAGTTCACCTTCCCCTCAGCCTGAGCTCACTTCTATCCTCCTCTCTGCTCACCCACAGAACAGGCCCTCATGAATGTCTTGCCATCCAATCTCCATCCAAGATCTGGCCTACATATATGGACAATCTGCAGATCTAAAATTAGTCTCAACTAGTAAACTCTTTATTTCCATGAGTTGATACCAATATTCATTTCAGAGCAAATCATAACCTGAATCAGTGAGAAGCTGTTCACAGCTGTTACGTCCTATGCATTTTCCTGTATGAATTTCATCACATGTGATGATGGCGTGTAGTAGGAGAGCGGACCACTAGCGACTGGATTTTAAATCTGTGAAGTTCTTGTTTAGGATAGGATCGAGATTATTCACCAACGATCTAATTTTCGAGTTCTGAAATACATCTAGCCTTCCAAAATTTAAGACAAAAGCCAGAGAGGCTATGTACAGGTATTTCAAATTCATCTCTGTGTGTTTACTGTTTCAGTATTTCCATTAAACAATTTGAAGTCTCAGAAATTCAGGTCTCCTTCAGAACTGCTCTTCTCTTATAAAACACTGTTTCTTATTTCTGTCCACTTATTTTGTGAGCTGAGCCAGGATCATGTTGCCAAATTAGCCCCTCCTGAGATTTCCATTGAAACAGTGTTTAGCATAAAATGAATGTGGGAAGAATTAATACCTCTGGAATGTTTCACTATCCTCATCTGAGGACATGGAAAGTGTAGTCTCTGCTTTGTGTTGGCTATAAGATTTAATAATTTAAAATTTCTTCAGATCACCTCCACATATATTTCGTTAGCCATGGCAATGACCTTTTGACTTTTATTTTGAAAGAAACCAAAAAGCTCTTTCCCCATTAATTCCTCTAATTGACTATTACTTACTTTCAGAAAAAGTAATCCCACACAGCTTTTATGTTCACTGCCTCCTCCAAAACCACATGAGTTCTCATTCTGGCTTCTTAGTTGGATGTTCCTCTGTATTTAATTATGTCATCTGCAAATAATAATAATTTTGTTCTCTCTTAAAATATTCATGCATCCTCTCTCCCTCTCTTAGCCTATTGTGATGGACAGGACGTTCATAAGGAAGTGAGGCTATGATGGCAGAGGCAGGAATCTTGGTCAGGTTCTCATTTTTAATTGGGATTGTCTCTGGTGCTCTGCCAGCCATTAAGCATTCGGCCAGCTGATGTTTTATGGCATTTCAAATCATCTGCAGAAAGACTCTGTACTTAGTTTCCCAAGGCTCTCTTTCTCATCTGTAAGTAATATGTTGTGTTGTGTCCTATTTTTCTGACATCTGATGAAATTACCATATGCTTGTCTCTTTTGAAGTACTGCTGTGTTGAACTATATTAATAGGAAGCTATTCTTGAATTTTAAGATAGACTATTTTCTGGCAGCAAGTATCATTGATTCCTCTCTCTCTGTGTGTGTGTGTGTGTGTGTGTGTGTGTGTGTGTGTGTGTGTGTACATGCAGATGCGCATGCATACATGGTCATGTGTGTGCAGATGGGCATATGTGTGTATGATCATGAAAATGGAGGCCAGAGGTTGATGTCATATACTGCTTACTGCCCTTCTTCATCTTACTTTTGGGGTCAAGATCTCATACTGGGCTTAGAGCTTCTGACTGACTGGGATAATTGGTCAACCATCTCCAGGAATTTCCCAGCCTCCATTCCTCAGGTGCCACCACATCTGGCCTTCTAATGTGGGTGATGGGGAATTTAAACTCACACAGTTTTGCTTGCAGGGCAAACACCTTCCTGACTTGTTAATACTTTGTGGAAGTTTGGATGTTTCTCTTATATATGCACCACTGAAATCAATCTGTACAGCAAATGTTCTCTAAGGTGAGACAATGTAACAATTTACACATAGAGCTGGTATGTATATATATATGTATATATATGTATATATACATATATGTGTGTGTATGTGTGTATATATATGTATATATATATATAGAGAGAGAGAGAGCTGTGGATGAAGAAAGAGGAAAATAAATTTGCTCATTAAGTGATTTCAATTTTCCTATAGAAAAAACTTATTTCATAGTTAAAAGACAAATAGACATGTGTTAAAAATAGCTGACAGAGGGCAAACTCTATATTTTACAAAAGAAATGTAATCCATAATGAAATAATCAGTAGCTGTAAACTAAAAAAATAAAAATGGACCATATAATTTGGAATAATGCCAAACGCTTTTGAAAATTAGAGGAATGTAATTCACAATAATATTAAGTGTTCCTTTATGCCTCAGAAATAGCAAAATTCCAACATTAACATTTGACTTACTTCTGGCAAGGAAGCATTTTTAGAAAAGAATGTGATGATGGCCCAACATTATTCACTAACTGCCTCTAGAATTGTTGTAGGAGGAAAATAAATGACTATCTGTTGAAAGTACAATGAGTTTGCTGGCTATTGTATGTTTGAAATGGAATACATTCTTAATTAGTATGTATTTACACACACATGCAACAGATAACTTTTACATGGGTTCTGGAGTTCAAACTCTGGCCCTTGTGCTTGCAAGGCAAGTACTTCACTGACTGACCTATCTATCCCTTATCTCTTTACTTCTGAGGTTTTTTTTCACAAATATTTGGGGCAATGTCTTATAAAAAATCAAGTGTCTTACAATAATTCTGCACATAGTAAAACTAATCAGAATGTTTCTAATTTTCCTTATTTCCTTCTCATTTTCCAGTATTTATGAATTATAGAATCATAATTTTATAATTGAATTTTCCCATAAAACACTGTTTTTATGCCACATAGCTTTTATTCTTAAAAATAATAACTATTGGTCTCAATTAATGTGTTGCATTCAGTAGTCATGCCTTATACCAGGGTCCTTTTGTAGTTGAATCGATCCTTCATGTGGTGGGAACTTTTGGTTCATCTTTGGAGCAGTTGTTGTTTGATGTCCTTTTGGGTGGTACTCTTTTTACCCCTTTTCTAATAAATATGCTCCCCCCTCTCTCTTTTTTTGCCTTTAAACATGACCAACATTTGAAATACTATCTTGTCTAGCTGTAGAACTCTTGTGCTAAAAAATTTCCTTGTAAAATATGAATTTTTAAAACTGCATCATGTACATTTCATGAAGCATCATGAAGTGTAAATTTTCCTTATAAAGGATATATATATATATATATATATATATATATATATATATATATATCATAAGTTCCTTCTTTGAAAAAGGTTACAAGAATGTGTGCTTCTATCAGGAATTTGCCTAAACTACTTAAACCCTAATTCTCCTGGTTTCTTGGTGCTGATGTTGTTGTAGTGGTGGTGGTGGTAGTGATAGTGATGATGGTGATGATGGTAATGATGATAATGATGGTTGTAGATTTGGATCAGAAAATTTTTCTGTAGATCATTCCTCGGTCCCCCTTTTGCTCAAGTATATATTTTTTCCCTCTAAGTGTCTACCATCAGTATCTGCCCTCAATTTCAACCTTATCTCCATCACTTTTAATTCAAGTCTCCATAGAAAGCTATCATTTGTCATGTACATTGCAGAATTAATTTTATTTAATTTCTATTCTGTTGGCTGAGAATGTAACTCAGTGGTACATGGCTTGCCTACCATGGGCACAGCTTTGGTTCAATCTCCAGTACTAAAGGAAGAAAAAAAAAGGAAAGAAGAAAGGAGGAAGAAGGAAGAAGAAGAGGAGGAAGAGGAAGAAGAAGAAGGAGAAAGAGGAAGAAGAAGGAGGAGGAAGAGGAAGAAGGAGGAAGAGGGAAGAAGAGGAGAGGGAGGAAGAGGTAAAACATAAGACAGGCAAAACATTGAAACACATAAGAAATAAAAAAATTAAAAATCAATAATTTTCTTAAGAGAAACTGAGAGCTTATTTTCCTACTGAGTTATTCTTAGTAGGTTAGGTCTCTACTATCTTCACCCCCAAAGACTAGCAAAAACTTGACCAATAGTTGTCATCTGGCAATGGAAGCCTTACAGATAGAAATGTCTAACCCCTAATCCTCCTTTGTCCTTCACTTGGAAAAAGTCTGTGCTTCCAGAGGGGCATGAACTTCACATACACTTGAACATGAGCTGATGAGCTTAGTGACTGGTACACTGATGCCCAATAGGAAAGAGTGAAGTAATAATGGAGGGAGAGGAGTCCAGTTTGGAGTCTAAACAGCATCTTGTTCTCTTTCAAGGTGTGATCTCAGAAGACTCACACCTGATTCTTCCTGAGTTAAATGGTGCTGTTAACAACTTGAAGAGTTGTTGAGGAAAGTCAACAATTCTCTATGTGGAATAGTTCTATTTCACTAAAGCATGCTGGGAACTGTTCATGTAGAAACTCCTTTCAGCAAAGAGTAGCCACCATAAACATTTTATTAGCTGAGCAATATTTTTTAGAGTTGTTATTTTCACATTTTAAATAAACCATCTCTACTAATTTATTTAGTGTACTTAGTAATCAAATCCTTGATGAATGTCATGCCACTTTTTAAAAGAAGCAATTTAATTAGCTTTCCTCATAAAATATACATGATTATAGCAGGCTCAGTACAAATCACTGGTCAATTAGATCAAGGTAATAAGAACAGTGTACCCAGACAAGTGCTCAACCAAAACACACTTCAATTCTCTCAGTTTTACCGCTGTAACTATTTCAAGAGTTCCACGATAGCCTTTCACAGACAAAGAAGACTAAAATCAACTGCTGCCTATGACTTCCTTTGCCTTTATCAAACTGGAGAGAAGTCTACCTTAGAGTTCAAACTGTTGAGCTCTTTGATGGTGTGATCTCAGAAGACTCATACCAGTTTCCTCATGAGTAAAATGGTGCCCTTGATGTCTACCTCAGAGTCACGGAGAAAATTCACCAAGACTGTATGGTTGTAGTTGTCTTTATCACTAAATGTGTGTTGCTGAGATGGCTAAGAGGTCAAAGGGAACTCACTGCTCCTGCAGAGGACCTGAGTTTAGTTCCCAGGACCCTTGTCAAGCAGATCACAACTGCCTGTAACTCCAGCTCCAGGAGATTCAAAGCCCCCTTGTGGCCTCCACAGTCACCAGCACTCACATGTTCATGCCCCCACACAACAGAGACACACACCCATTAGACAGTGAATAATAGTAATAAATACTTTTAGGGAAGGAAAATGCTTCTACTGTGATATTTTTGAGGATCAGGATACACAGAATGCTTCCAGTCATCTATAAACCATTAACAGATTCTCATGTAGAGCGAGGAAAGCTTAGAATTTGGAGCTCAGGAGCCACTCAGAAAGAGCCCCCTACCCCCCAACTCCTGTCCTCCCATGTTTCAATGTCGCTAACACAAACTTCAGCCAAAGTTTGCGTTCTATTCATATGGAAAAAATAGGATTAATCTCAATAACTGTTTCTTTATAATTAAATTTATTCCTTTCAGACTTTGCGGAAACTTTTATTTTGAACTTTCCCTCATAGGTGGGTTCTCAGAGCTACTGAGTTCTGAGTAGCATCAAGATAGGAGGGGCAGCAGGGCAGGGGGATATGGTAAAGAATGTGGCTCCTTCCCCAGCCTTGGGAGAGGGGGTTGGGGTAGCCCCTGGAAGCAACCTGGGAAAAGCCTTTCCTCAGCCACAGGTGTTATTACTGAGGGGAGTTTCTGAGGCAGGTGACCCAAATTATTTTACATCAGCTCAAAGGAGCCATGGACTATGTGACTTTTACATTGTCTAGATCCAATCTAACAAAAAAATGGGCTTTGTGGTTGTTGTTTTGTTTTTTGTTAAGGAAAGGGCAACATTTTTAATCATTCAAAAATTATTTTAATGTTTTTTTTTTTTAAATTCTTTGATAAAAATGCCCATGACTTTAAGAAAGTTCTTTCCATCTGTAATATATGTCAACACTATAGTGTTTTCTGCAAGTGACTTGGGCATGTTGGGGGTTGGATGTCCCCTTGCTGGCACTGTGGGGTGGCTACATATAAAGGAGACACAAAATTGGAGTGGCCTGAAGCACTTCGGATGGCCTTCAGAGCTCAATGGAATTCAGTTTATAGATCATGAGACCAAATAATTCCTTAATATTCTCCTCTCCAGCTCAAGCAGCTTATGAGTCAAAATGGAATGTGAAAAAACAAAACAAAAAAACCCCCAAAAAACAAAAACCAGAGCCATGCCTTTATAGAGATTGTATGGCCATGGAGGTTGTCTCTACAGGGGTTGTGTGTCCATGGTGATTTTGCAAAGTGGAAACTGGTCTCAGTTGTGTCCCTGGAAGAAACTCAAGAGGAGAAATGAAAAGCACACAGCTCTACCACACAGAATCTAAGGGGAGAAGACGAGGGTTGGGGGGTTGTACTAGAGCACCAGCCTCCTCCTAAAAAGGGGGCATTTAGGGGTCATAGACCCCCCTCTAATGAAAAGGTATGCACATACCCATGTGGACCTTACACAAGAGCTGCTCCTCCCACTCTTCTGCAGGAGCAGTTTGTGCTGTGAGGGGTTCCTTGAATGCTCAACAGGAGCCTTCATCCTCACAACAGGCTTTTCAGGCCTGCTCTTCATGATTTACTGTAAGTTGAACTGAGCCATGACCTCAATCACCCTACCCACTCTACTCCCATCCCCTACCACACTTTTCCCCCTCCCCCTCCCCAACCCTACACGCTTCTATCCCACCACCACCTCCTGGGCCTGGTAGTACACAGGAGGAACAAATGGAGACTCTGTGCTGCTTAACTGGCATCTCACAAGGTCAACACCCTCCAATAGTGCTGCATCCCACATGGAAAGAGTGGCCACAGTCATTCTTCATGAGTGAGTCCTCCACACGTGACCCTCCAAATGCCCGTTCTTCTCATCCCACATCCAAGTCTGGGGAATGCAGACTGGGGAATAATCGACAACACAAAGTGTCACTGACCTAAATGCATAGCTACTAGTTAGGTGTGCCTTGTAACCATTAAGGGCTTAGGAACTTTCTACTGAAGCTCTTGTTTTTGATTCAGGGTCCATGACACTCTTGCTTTGTTTAGAACAGACACACAGGGCCAGAGAAATGGTTTGGCAGGTACAGGTGCTTGCACATTGACCTGATGACCAGAGTTTGATCTCTGGATCTCTCTCTCTCTCTCTCTCTCTCTCTCTCTCTCTCTCTCTCTCTTCTCTCTTTCTCTCTCTTTCTCTCACACACACACCAATTTAGACATGGCATGCAGCTATCGCATATTTGTGTTTTATATTCTTTGTTCCCCTAAATCTGTAGAAATATCACCAACCCTCAGTAGCTGCTTCTGTGACAATGACAGATGTAATGCTGTCGGCATCATCTCTTGTGTACTGTGTAAAAGAATCATCTGTCAATAAAGAGCTGAATGCCCAATAGCAAAGCTGGAGAAAATAGGCAGCACTTCCGGAAGAGAGAGGTACTCTGGGATAGAGTCAGCAGGGGGAAGATTTGCCACTGAGACACAAAAGTTAGACATATGAAACTGAGAAGAGGTAACCAACCACATGCTGTCATCTGTAGCTTGATCTATGCAGTAGGAATGAGTTGCTGAGGCTGAAACCCAGCTCGATGGGAGGAGACTTTGGCACCATGTGTTTTGGGGAGGTGTATCAAAGAGTATGAGGACATACTTGAGATATTTCAATCTCTGAAAATGGCAAGCACTGAGAACACAGTTCTGCCACAGAAACAGCTTCAGTGACACAGGATTTTCTGCAGGTTGGCAGTGATCATTAATTGGACACTGATAGTGGGACCAGAAGAAGCTGGTCTTAGAAGCTTCCTTCAGCAAAGATGCAGGGAGGCCAAGGATTAAGGTCAGTCCAAATAAAGCCTTTGTGAGGGGCAGACCATGTGAATGCAGATGTTCATGTGTCGCTCATACAGTGACAGTGGCAATCAAGCAAGTGAAGCAAAGGCTTTGAGAGCTAGTCATTTCTTGTTTGGAATTATGGTCCCCCATTTTTGTTTGTTTCTGAAAGGAGAACAATGGAAAAGACTACGTACCATGTTCCATAGATTAATGCTGCCTTTAGCTTTCATCAGAGAGTCTTCTTTGGTTCCTTTTTGAAAGACATCTTATTTTCTTGAATTTTATATTTATGTGTTTGAAAGAATGATGTACACACGATCACAGGTGTCAGAAGAACAAATCAGATTCCCTGGTGCTGGAGTTACAGATGGCTGTGAGTCACCCAGTATGGATGCTGGAAACCAAATGTGGGTCCTCTGAGAGCACAGCAAACTCTCATAACTGCTGAGCCATCACTCCAGATTCTTCTCTAAGCAGCCAACAATTAATGCAGAGTCTTGGGGATAATGAGGGATGGGAAAGTGCTCAGTCCTAAACAAGACATCTGTATCATTCCCTCCAACACAGAGAACATCTCAGAAGGTGGGGTGGAAATAATGTAAGAGTCTAAAGGTGAGAAGGGATCCTAGGAAAAGACACCTTCCAGACTTAGCATTTCAATTACTCCCATGAATTCACTACAGCTGTGACTACCTACACAAGAGCTGCACACGATTAGGTCTGTCAATACTGCAAGATAGACTGCAACATGGACTGGTAGGTGCTCATGAGGTCCCTCCATTTCTGGGAAACTATTGATATTTAACATTTCTGGGGCAGGGAGTGCCACCTTCTCAGTGCAGGCACTGGTAAGCTACCTGTCAGCGGCGAGTAATGTTCTACCCATGCTCATGTGAGCAACTCCAATTAGAACTCGGTGGAATACACAAACGTGCATGCACATGCATGCATGCACATGTATACACACACACACGGAGGGGGCAGAGACTTATTAGGAAGAAAATTTCATTGAGAGATGGAAGAGGGATGTGAGAGGGTAATGGGTGGGGTGAAATGACTAAAATTTAAACTATATAAGCATAAAACTCTCTGAATAAAGGTCCAGTGAGATGGCTCAGTGGGTACGTGGCTTAGTTCAATCCTCAGGATCCACACTGTGGAAAAGGAGAACCAACTCCCACAAGTTATCTTCTGACCTTGACACATGTCAATCACGTGCACACACACACTATAATTTAAAAATAAAATTAAAAATCTGTGTCATTTTTGCTGGGTATCTTTGGGGTAGATGGGAGGGACTGAAACTTGATATTAGTATAGCAAAACAAAAATCAACCCTTGACAAAAATACATAAATAAAAGCCAGATAAAGTTGCTTGGCATCGAGGCAAATAATCAACTTATTTTTATAACTCTCTTTTCCATGTTCTGGTTATTTCAGTATCACACATAAATATGGGAAGAGCTCCTCCTTTTCTTCCCCAACCCCCTCCTTTACCCCCCCCCCAAAAAAAAATTAAAAGCATTTTTGGCAGGACCAAAAACATTTGCACTTATGAAACAAACTATTTTTAAGTTACACTGATAGAGACAGAGCATCTTACATACAAACATCTCATACAAACATCTCCACCCAGTCACTGGCCATTCTTAGCAGGTGGCTGGGTGTGGTTGATTAGTATAAATAAACAAGAAGCAGGGCTGCTTGGCTAGCATCCTTGTTACATGGGACATTTACTCATTGATGGGAACCATCCATCTACTTCTCTTGATCAGTCTAGCTAAGGAACTGGGTTTCAGCAGGGAGATGACAGTTGTCCCATACGACTATTGGCTCCCATGTGTAAGATTTTCTGCCTCAAAGTTACAACCTTCCTGAAGAGCAACTGCTCACTGAGGAAGGGTTCAGAATCCACATTGGTGTGGCGGTAGAGAATTGTCTGAATAGAAAAGGCTATTACTTATTTAACAAAACTGCTTTAGCCTCATTCTTCTAAGTGTGGTCCATGAACTAGGGCATAGAGGTAGATGATAAACCAAGCCCGTGAGTTCAGGATCAGCATTTCCTAGTGAGGTATCCAGATGATTCCTATGTTATTTAGATTTGAAAAATAAATTCTACAGAATCTTGACGGATACTGGGGGTCTCACCTAAGACTTTGACAGCAGGTAAAATGTCTGAGTTTTCCATGTTTCCTCCTCATCCCTCACTGCCTGTGTGGCAGGAACTTGGGATGTTTGCCTAGGTCAGTGATTTTCAACTTTCCTAATGCTGCGACCTCATGTGGTGAACCCTAAGCCATAAAATTATTTCCATTACTACTTCATAATTGGAACTTTACTACTGTTATAAATTACAAAATAAATCTCTGTTTTTCTCATGGTCTTAGGTGACCCCATGAAAAAGGGTCATTGGACTCCAAAGAGGCCATGGCCCACAGGTTGAGAACCACTAGCCTAGACCATCTTGGTCAGTATTCCCTCTCAGGTCTCATGATGAATTATTCAGATAGATTAATCTTAGCTGGAGTAAAAGGCATAAGGCTTAGATAGATCTTAAGATCGGAGAAAAGGGTCTCACGTCTTAGGTGCTCAATTCTGTTAGCGTTCCTCAGTTTACTGAACTTCCTATTTCACCCACACCCCCTGCCTCAGAATAAGATAATAACTTACAAATACATGCATCAAAGACCTGTGCTTTGATACCGAAAAAGAGAACACTATGGTACTATTATTCTAAAGACTTCGTTTGGGTGTCAATCACTCCCAAAATTATATGCTCCCATCCCAAAATAGCAAATACTCATAACACTCAAGCATTTGAAAACCCACTGTAATTACCTGCTTAGAAGAAGACAATAATACATACCACAAATAGCTCTCAGTAGACATGTAGGTTCTTAGTTTCTTTTGCAATATTCCATGACTATTATAAGGCCCAGGAGGCTGGGAAATGTGAGTACCATTGCCCACTCCACATGATGGAGAAGCAAAGAGTTCCTGGCCACCTAAGGTAAGCTTCATGGTGTTACATCTACCAAGAAGCTACCCTGTGGGTACATTCAGGCCCCATGGTGCCAGTATGATATACACCCAGCACAGTTATGAAGAATCCTTACCTTGCAGGCTGGGGGGTTTATAACAGCTAACCACTTAAGTCTAATTGTTTTTCCCTGCAGTAAAATTGCATACTGAATTGGAAGCCATGCTATACACAGCTGCAGACACTGCACAGAAATGACTGACATCCTTTCCTCCTCCCCCCTTTTTATTTCCCTTTTTTGGTATAAAAAGAAAACCTAACATTAGCCCCTGATAAATGTTCAAGTGCACAATATTTTGTTGTGGACGATTGGTATAATGTTACTTACAAGCAAGTCTGTAGAACTTAATTTGCTTTCCTCTGCTGAAGTTTATACCTGCTGACTTGTAACCCACCATTTCCCACCCCTGTCAGTCTGTATAAAATACCACAATGCATTTTGATTCTGTAACTTGGACTATTTGCCTAATCAAGACTATTAACATAATCCCTCACAGGCATGCCCAGAAGCTGGTCTCCTAGGTGATTCTAGAACTCGTCAGAGTGACACATTAACCAACACAGTTAGTTCATATTTGTACGGGATAACTAATAGGCTTCATCATGAAATTTTCCTAGTGTACATATGTACTTTGATCATTTTCACACACACACACACACACACCCATTCTCCTCCTGGGATGGTATCTTGGTCATCAGCTTGACTAGATCTAGAATCAACTAAATGATAAGCTGTGGGGCATTGCTTCAAGGGATTTTCAGATCAGTGAAGTGGGGGGAACCACCCTAAATATGGGCAGTAACCCAGATAACAGGAGATGGAAGAAGAAACCATTGCTTTTGCCCTCTTGCCTTCATTCTTGCTGGCTAGCTCATCAACTCTGCTGCTGCTACATTTCTTCACTGATGTCAGAATCCAACCTCTTTAGGTTTCAAGCATGAGCTGAAGACTCCAGGAATCCTCAAAATTTTCCACACCAGATTAGGGCTTCTAAGACATCTAGCTAGCCTCATGGACTGGGAATCTACTGGGTTTTGCCACATCCTGTAAGCCAAGCTAATAAATTCTTTTTAAATATGTCTTCATTCGGGTGGTTCTGTTCCTCTAGAAAGCCATAATACATCTCCTTCCCCACTTTCTTCCTCTTATTGGCTCATTTCCTCATCCCAAATAGTTAGCTTTTTACTTTTATATCTTTAATTTTTTTAAAATTTATTTCCTGTATATGGATGTCTTGCCTTCATGACTGCTTGTGCAATATATATGTGCCTGGTGCAAAAGTAGAACAGACGAGGATGTTGGATACCCTGCCATTGGAGCTGCTGATGGTGGCGAGCTATCATGTGGGTGCATGCAAACATGCTTGGGTCCTCTTCAAAAAAAGCTGAGCCAGCTCATTAGCCCCAATTTTCCTATCTTTTAAAATGTAGATTCTACACATGAGAAAAGCTTACATGTATAAATACATAAAATTATTACCTGCTAATCTATTGATGGGTTCCTTGGCTGATTTCATAGTTCATCTGTTCTAACCAGTACTGTGATGCAGATGGGTACTTGGGTACTTATTGCTATGCTGACTTACACCTTTTCTGTCATGGATGTACTCAGAAGTGGTATGCCAGGCTTATACAATGGTTATACTTTTAGGATTTTTAGACTCTCTATACTCTTTGTTATAGTAGCTTAACTAACATGCATTCCCACCTAGGGTATTCCACCTCTACTCAGTACCCTCACTACCGCTGCTGCTTGCTTTCTTGATGATAGCCATTCCAGCTATGATGAGATGGGATAGTTTTCATTTACTTTTCTGGGAATTCACACTGCTTTTTATAGTGGCTGCACCATTTTGCATTCCTATAAGGATATATTAAGGTTTAGTTTTTCCTTGCTCTTGCCCACAATATAAAGTAACCATCGTGACAGTTATGGAGTACTAGCTCATGGTGCATTTTGATTTGATTTTCCTTGATGATTTATAATGTTTGGGCATCTTTTCATATACCTATTGGCCATTTGTATATGTTTGCAGAAATTTCTTTCATGCCCTTAGTCTATTTTTAAATTGAATTATTAGGTTATTTTGTTCTTTTAACCGAGTTGTCTGAGTTTCTTTACATTTTAGAGCTCAGCCCTTGTCAGAGACAAGGTTTACAAACACCTCTTTGCCCTATATATTGTCAGCTGTTTCAGTCATTAAAATATAGGGCAGAGATTTTAAGATAGTGTGAGTTACACCACTGTCTTCCAAAAAAATAATAATATTTTGGTTCTCACTTATACTAAAATTTCTTGATGTCCATGGATCTGGGTTTACCTATCTTATTTGGGGGGTTTTCTTGATTTAGTTTGGTCTGGCCTTGTTGCAGGACAAGATCTTGTTATGTATTCTGACATAGTTTGAACTCAGGACCCTTATACCTCAGCCTCAGATTTCTGGGATTACAGAGGTTTACACCAATGCATAATTTATCATCATCTTCACTCACCATTGTGCATTCCTATGAGGGCATATCAGGGCTCAGTTCTCCTGTGCTCTTGTTGCATGCACACAACTCAGTGTTGGAAGTGTAGCTTGCAATATTGTGTGTATTCATCTTCTCACAATCATTAAATAAGATCAAACTTCAGCTGGTTTGCATAGATCCCCCCCAGGAGAATTTAGTTGTTACAGGAAAAAATTAGGGCTAATGGCATATCTCTCCCAGAGCTGTCTCAAAGCATATCAACCTAATGAGATTATTAAAAGCTTATGGAAGAAGGTTCAATTAAAAATAAAACTGGTGGGACCCTCTGTGGTATCAGGACAATGCTAGTTACTGGGAACATCAAACTAGTAAGAATATAAAGAAGTCATGGCATCATGTGCATTGGGGAGTATTGCTAGTCAAATATGAGCAGGCTTGGCAGTCATTGGGTGTACATCCCATTATCATTCATTATCAGCCACTTATAAACTACAGTGTTCTGGTTGTTGATCAGAAGAATGGGATCTGAGTCTCATCTCTGGCTCTGGGTTGAGATATGGCATCCTAAAATATCTATAAAGTCATTAGCTAAAGCTTTTTCATTAACAACAACAACACAAAGATCATTGTCCCCTCTCTTAAGAATTAATCAAATTGGCTTGTCAATCACCTGAATAAGCAAACACCCTTCAAGAAAAGTGTCTGTTACAGGGACTTTGGAAATAATATAATATCTGCCTAAAAACATTGTAGGTTGACACAGTTGGGTTTTTTCTTTTTTTTTTTCTTCTTTTTTTTCTTTTCTTTTTTTTTTTTTTTTTTTTGGTTACTGTTCACTGTTATACCTTGAGTTTTCTATTTTATTTTGAAACAAACTCCACCTGCCTTGTACACCGCATTATGTGTGTTCCATCTGAATTCTTTCAACAAGGCTCATAAAGGGGTAGAAGTGAAAACAGAGCAAGATCCAACCCACAGGGTAATAGGAAGGCAACCACAGATGATAAAGTGTGAATGGGGAACAGTAACAGTTGGAGTGAGGTGAGGAGCAGATACTAAGACAAACTAAGCATTGAAAGGTTAGAAGGCACTTATACCAGGCCAGGGTGAGGAGAATATTACATAGACTGTACCAGGGATGACGAATATGTACAGTGCAGACTCTGCTCCCATTCTTACACTCAGGGCAGACATTATTAAATGACCACAATGCTCTTCTCTTTTCAAACAGGTTATGATCTCAGAATCTTTATTATTATCACATTCAAAACAGTTGGGTAAGGGCTTTGCCATATGATTTCAGTCTAGAGTCTCTTTTGCAGATATTGTTGGGAACCGAGCTGGCCCACATTTGGGCGCCAAAAATGTTGGGGCCTAGGCTGCCCCATGTTGGGCACCAAAACATGTCACAGCCCGAGCAAAATGTTGAGGCCCGGGCTGCCCAAGTTTGGTGACCACTGTATCCCAGCCCAAGCTGCTGCTCCGGTCTGAGGGTCGGGGTTCAGCAAGAGAGAGAATGAGGACAGACTCAAAGAATGGAGACCAGATAGTGTGTGATTCAACCTGTTTATTCTTCAGTCTCTCTTCCTAGTCCAAGTCCCAAGTCTAGCTGTATTCTCTAAAGAGTCTCCCTAAAGAGAATATCTCTCTGCAGTCTGCCTCTGCCTTTTATATGTATCACTTCTAAGCCATGCTTCTAAGTTACACTTTTAATCCTGACCTTAGGTCTTGTCTCTAAATCTGATCTCTAGGTCACACTCTTAAGTCATACACCTTTAATCTCACACACCTTTAATCTCACACACCCAAGGAAAGTCCTGGGTATCCAAAGCAAGATGTTATCAGAGTGTGCTCAGCTGTTGTAGGCTATTGTAATACAAGTCTCATGTCAGGGTATATGGCTCAAGATGGCTGCAAAGCTGATAGCTGCTTTCCGCTAAAAGTCGGCCCCCAACAGGGTATAGCTGATTTGAGTGTGCCAATTAGAGTGTCTTAATCCAGTAATAAATATGCTACCACAACTTAAACATCCAAAGCTGTGAAATCCATAGCTCTCTTGTTTTTTTCATGCAAGCATGTATGTATATACTCTGTGTGTGTCTATGTATGTGTACAGATATGCCCATGTGTGCAGAGATCAGAGGACAACCTTGGGTATCATTCTTCAGACACCACCTTCTTTGAGACAGGGTCTTTCACTAGTCTAGGATTCACTGTAGGCTAGATTGGCTGTCCAGTGAAGCCCAGGTATCTGACTGTCTCTGACTCCCTAGTACTGGGGTTATAATTACATAATCCAATGTTTGGCTTTTGTTGCATATTTTCTGGGGATTGAACTTAGTGCCCTTTTGCTTTGCTTACTTAGCCATCTCCACAGTGCCTTGCATCTCCCCTTTTAATGTTCAGTAGAAGGAGCTTCTCTCAAGTGATTATCCCATTCTCTGCCATTTTATTTATGCTGCCTCAATAAAGACAGTCTGTACTATCTAATAGCTACACTTGAAAGAATAAACTGGACATGCATAGCTTGTCCCCACAGTTTTCCTTTTGAGCAACTTACAGGAGTTTCCTGAACATAGTTCTTTTATTTTTCAGCCTGCTCTGTCCAGTTTGAATGCCAATCAAAGGGGCTATTTGACCTTTAAACTACATCCTGCGGGAAAATGAGACCTATAAATAGTTATACTTTCAAAGGTTATATAATGAAGAAATAAAAGGAAGAAATGTTACTGGAGGCTCAAGAAGGTGGGATTCCTTTCTGCATTCTAACGTCATACATGTTTCAGCCCCCCAAATATCATAAAACTCAGTTACTCTTGACAGCTAAGGATGGAGCTAGAAGTGAGCCCCCAGAGTACTGTGCATATCAACAAGATCCAATTGCCCAGTCCAGTGTTTGAGATTTGGCAGGGAGAGTGGGGAACCAGATGTTTCAAAAGATCATGTGCTTTCCCATGTGACGTCTAACAGTGGGGACAGTAGCTAATATTCTCTACTGTGAGAACATCATCATATTTACACATACACACACACACACACACACACAAACACACACACAAACACACACTATCCTGCCAGCTTTATACATTGGGTCTGGGTAGCAGTATATCAATCATTGAGTGTGATAACATATGTATGTGCTGGGAAGACTAAGGATTGAGAGTTTGAGGCCAGCCTGGGCTGTGTGAACCCACCAGCCTGGCCTACCATAGCAAGTAGAACACTTTAATAGCCTTTGTGTCCATCACTCCTCCATTATGATCTTGCCACTCCTTTCATTGAGAGATAAAGCTGATCTTTTTTTTTACAGTCCAGATGGGGCCTGGCCTGTGACTTGCTTTGACTAGAAGATGCACAGATACTGCCTAGTGTTGAAGGAGAAGACTCATGAGATCTTGCAGCTTCCTCTTTTCACTCTTTCAGACTTTTTTCACAATGCAAGGAGACCCAAGAGAGAAAACTGAAAGACCAAAACCAGGTAGACTGAGCCACATGGACAGTCAATATCAAGGTTCCAATCATAAGTGAGACCATCCTCCACCTTCTAGGCTCCATTAAGCTGCCAGGATATGGTGCCATTAAGGGTGAGCCAGAAGAGGACTAACAAACAGAAAAGCCACCCTGCTGACCCCAGTAGCCCAGAGAAGTAATCTGCGTACACCCATATATTGTGTGAGATTTGTTCCATCACGAAGACTACATGGCGTAAGAAGTTCATTTCTCCGTATACATAAAGGCTTTCCCCAAACGTGTCCCACTTTGAACATGAAAGTCTCATGTCTTTATTTTCAACCTCTTCAAGAGCCACAGTCTTCCCCCTTTACAAGCCAACTCTTCCTTTGCTCGAAGTTACTCTAGTGAGACTCTACTTCATTTTGAGAAGCTACAGTTGACTAAACTCATTTCCTTTTAATACCTTGTCCTCTCAAGGAAAAGCACATCCCTTCTTGCAAATTCATATTCCACCACCTAAAATATCCCCCGTTCTTCCTATATCTGCCAGAGTAATTGAACTGCCATGGGAGAGGATGGATGTTTCTTGTTAGAGGAACTGTGCTCTCCCCAAGACGAGTCCTTATCGGGCTAATGGCACCCACTGCTGTGCCTGTGCCTAGCTGGCACAGGGGCCAACTAGCTGCTAATTAGAGATAGGCAAGCCTAAAAAGGATTTGACTCTGATTCCAATTTGCAAATTGAACTTGCATGTTTGCATGTGGATTTGGATTTGGATTGGATGCAAACTCCCCTTTGCTCATTAACTTGAAGCTCTTGTTCTTAAGCCCAGCCAGAAAACTGCACACTCTCTGCTACACGGGAACATGCAGGCATGAGAAGTGACACATGCTTTTGAAGTCTACTTAGAAGTTTTGCACTTATATGCCCCCGCTAAAGAGAAATCGTGTGTTCTTATTTCCTACATATTTATGCTTTCCCTTCTAACAGCCTCTTTAGCAGAAAAACTTTCTTAAAGTTTTAGGTTCTGGGGGTGTTGTTGCTGATACTCAGGGTTATATTTTTGCATTTTTCCCTTACTAGGGGGTTTCTTTGGCAGGTAATGCTGGATGGAAAGTCAAAATGGTATTAACAACATTTGTTTTTTTGTCAGTATGATGGTCAACTTTATAAACATAGTTTCAGAGTCACTGCATTATTCAGGAAGCCTTATACATTGGCATCAATTAATATCTTAGCTTGATATTAATTCTTGATTATTGAGTCCTTATTATTTCCATTTTACAAACAATATGTAAGATGACAATGCAATTATAGAATTAACTTTGTAATGCTGATGCTCTATGTTTAATTTTAGTCCACTAACATGCAAACAGTGATCAAACGAGGAACCTCTGAGAATCCTTCTATCATTAACAAGTGTATATTGACCAGCTGTTGTTCTGAAATGAACTATAAACTATCAAACATGTATTGTAAACACAATGATTGAGACATGAATGCTAGAATATTAGAGTTTTGTATCACCCAAAGTGATGTATTTATTTCCTGTGTAATGTGATTAAAACTCAAGAAAAGGGTGGCTTGATCAGGATGGGAGAAGCTTGTTGGTGAATCTGGTTGAAACTAGTTATAAAGTGTGTGCTACAGGACATGGTGTTGACATGGGCTGAAAGTAAGTCATGCCTTAGACATGATCAGCCTGACTGCCCAGGGGTTCACTTAGCATTTATCTTGTTAAATCTGTGATCACTGCCAGGGCATAGCCCTTAACTCTCCAGAATCAAGCACTTCTGATTAATTTTCATTATAGAATAAAATGACTCCATCTCTCAAGGGTGGAATTTTCTTAGCTGTAGATTTATCACTCTCTCATCCTTGGCCAAACATATAGTATGTGAGTTGAAATGTTGAAATACATTCTGAAAGGCACAACCATGCTCCAAACCATATTTATTGAACCCAAAGCTAAAGAGAAAAGCCCATAGAGGAATAGAACTGGGAGTCAACTTCAGATCTCCAGGACCTGATGCCAGAAAGGTGGAGGAGTGGGCATTTAGCTTCACACTGTTGACAGCTGTGGCCACAGTCACAAGATCTCTGTTCAGCAGCAACATCCCTGTCCTTGGCTCCTACCTGCCAGCAGCACTGCTCTCT